>NC_060281.1:54908073-55131754 GCF_021613505.1 Equus quagga
AGCATCACCACCACCACCAGCATCACCACCACCACCATCACCACCACCACCATCATCACCACCACCAGCATCACCACCACCACCACCACTACCAGCATCACCACCAGCACCACTAGCATCACCACCACCACCATCATCACCACCACCAGCATCACCACCACCAGCATCACCCCCACCATCACTATCATCATTGCCACCAGCATCATTACATCATTATCAACATTATAGTAAAGCTAATAGAGGCTATGCTATGCACTGTGTAGAAGTCATCTCTAATGCTTACTGTAATCTTGAAAGAGAGATATTATTTACAACTCAAAAATAAAGATAATGTATCTCTTTTTATGTTTGTAACTTGCATAGGTCAACTTGATGATAAGTGGCATATTCTGTATTTTAACCAAATCAGTCTGATTCCAAACTCTATAAGCTCACAATATTAATAGATGTTTGAGTACAACAGGTTTCTAATATTGCTTTCAAATGAATATTATTGGATTTTAAAAATTCAAATGCCAACCAGTGTTGCATATTCAAAGACATTTATTTAACCTCTTCATTACTATCATGTGATTTGAAAGTTTTCTAGAAACTTTTTTCAAAAGCCAAATATAAAGAGGAGTTTGACATCACTAAATAAATGTGAATATATATCAATCGGAGACGGTGATGTATAAAACTTGAAAAGATTATAAACAGGATGAGTTCAAAGTACCAACCATGCCTCATTAATTGAACATTCAAACATATATACTTACACAAAGAGGATTTTAAAAATGGCATATTATTTATGGTTATAAGCAGGCTACTATCTGCCATATGTAATGGTATTTTTTTTAAGTTGGATGAGACCTTGGAGGAGAAGTGACTAATTTATGGTCATTTCATTTAAAGATTTATGACAATTTCTTGAGCACTTACCATGTTCTAGACACTGAGTCATACAGCGAGGCTGAAAAGGGGACTAGGATGAGGTCCCTGCCCTTGAAATGTTTATCATCTATCATTGGGACAGGATGAATTAAGACAACTTCTTTAAGGTGTGGTATTAGGGTTAAGTTTGCAGTATGTTATAGAAACAAAAAGAAGGGTGTATTAGAACATAAAAATGAAAGGAAGACAGTGGCTGCACAGATTGCAAAGGCCTGAACATGGACTTTTTTAGATAGCATGACAAGATACTTAGACTCAGCTGTGGCAGCCACTGGATAGTTTTCAGCATGGATGTGGACAAGCCATATCCTCCAGTAAGTGGAGGAGAACGGCACAGTGGTATGCAGCAGAGGTCAGATTTGAAGAGGGCTAGCCTGGAGTCATGCTGTCTAGTTAAGAGCCTGGTGCAGTCATCCAGGCATAGAATAAGAGCAACAAGAGTAGAAATGAAGATGAGATGATACACTGAAGAAATACAGAGAGGTAATGGCAACAGGATTCAAGATTCTTCATTTGGATGATTAGGTAGGGCATAGTGCCTTGAACTGAATCAGGAATAGAGGAAAAGTAGCATATGGAAGGGCAAGGGCATAATGGGTTGGTGGACATTTATATTTTATGAATTTTGGATGCCTATAGGACTTTCAAAAAGATACATAGAGCAGGCAATTGTCTGAATGAATATTAGTCAAAGATCAGTGGGAGAGTCAAATTATACACAGTCCTCTTAATTCCCAGTCTGTTACTCATTCCAGTATAATTTACTACCCTCTAGGGTCCCTGAGATTTCCCCTAAACTTCTTTTTCAGAGTTGGAATGAGAGTGTTACCTAATAAGACAACAGAAATCATATAATGAAATCTTCTGTTAGCTCTTACCCATATTAAAGACTGAATAATAATTGCCTGTCTCTGTGTTTGGCTCACAGTGATTGCATTTTAGAAATGGGCAGAGCTTATAATAAGGTCTAGGGTGCCAGTTAATTAATAGTCAAAAATAAATAGATAAATCTACGTATAACCCAGTTATATACTCTTTGGATGTTCCCAAACCCTCCAGACATTTGGAGTTACATATTCCTTTAAAAATAAATTAGAACAACTGGAGTCACCATCCCACACACAAAGGGAGAAGTAATGTTCTCCCCAAGATTATTGTTGATGGCTCAGCACAATACAGTATAGTGGTTTAAAAGCAAGTTTCCAGAGTCAGGTTGTGTTTGAATGCATAATACGCCATTTACAGCTGTGTAATCCTGAATAAGTCACAAGCTCTGTGTGCCTCAGTTTTCTTATCTGTAAAAGAGAAATAGTATTACCTACCAAATAGCAGTATCCAGGGGTTAAACTAGCAATGCATTCAGAGTGTTCCAAAAAATGTCTGGAACACAGTGAACCATGAGCATTTGTTGTGATGTTCTATGTCACTTCTGTTTCTTGTTCCCTCTGAACACTAGATCTTAGGTCTTCGTAAGATTCTCTTTTTTTCTGCCAGTCCTTTGAAGGCGATTTCCTTCAGACTTCCCAGCCTCTACCAAAGGCTCCTCTCACTTTATGACCCAGAGCAATTTACCTTCTCATGTCCAGAATGTGCTTGCATGGAGTTGTGGAAGTGAGAGGCTGCCGCTTCCATAAGCATCACACCTGGTAAGAGGATTTTCCAGAAAAAGGAGCAGTTCTCTTCCCAAGAAGGATCCAGAACTGTTTGGTTCTTAGGCCAGTGGTCTGTTTCCTTCCCTCGGTACCAAGTTTGGTGACCCCAACCCGAGGTTATTTCTCTGAGACTGGGCACTGCCTTTACCACGTGCTTGACAACAGGTGCCCATCCTGTAAGTGTTGATAGAATCTATGCATAAGCTACGGTTTTATAAAAACAAATTGATTGAGATGGAAGTCTGTGAAGTTTGTAAGACTGTGTATTTTTGACAAAAGTTGCATTATAAAAGGACAGAGGAGAGAGATGGAATAATTTATAAGGATGATCCCATGGGACAGTAAGTAAATTACGGAGTAAAGCCTGAGCCAAACAATCTTCTCTTAAAGTCTCCTCATTGTTATTCAAGTGAATTTCCTCCCTCTCCCAAGTGGAAAGTATTTGCACAAAACAAAAATATTAGAAATGAATCCTAGGAATTTGGGCAGTGAAGGAAAATCTTGTTAAAACTTGAGAGTAGAGTTGGCTTTAGGCAAAATTGTCAAGATTCTCTTTGTCACCTTTCTGCATCTCTCTTCAGTTCCTCTTTCTTTTCAAATTCTTCTGTCTCCCTGATGTCTTTCTTCATTATTCAGAGGCCAGGGTGTCTTTTATTAATTCATTAATTCAATCAGCATTGAATGCCTAAGTTGTGTCAGGCACCAGGTACTGGGGACACAAATATAAACAAGAGGGGATCCTGGTCTTCCTGGAACTTACACTCATATCTACAGGCTATTCACCAACTGGTAAAAACCCAGCCATCAACATGCAAAAGCCAAGCTAGTTTGAAAGATACAGGGGAAAAACAAAACACATACACACACGCACAGAGGCCATAAAAGCTCAGAAACCCAAAGTTATTGGTTGCAGTGGTGGGACTGATTGTTGTTATTTTGTGTCTGCTTGGTTGGTTGGTGTTTATTTTTTATTTATTTTTTTGTTCCCTTGGCCTTGTAAATGAGCCACTAAGATGAAAATAATCAATCTCCTTCCTCATTGGCTTTCAGATACCTGAGGCGAGACCACTGGGCTTCTAATCAGTGGAATCACCTCTCCCAAAGTAAGGAGTTACTATTTGTATATTCATATATTTTCAGTATCAAATGCAAGAAAAGGACCTTGTGATTCTTCCATCAGCAAGTCAAATGGCCTGGCTAGAACACACACCACAGAAGAACTAAAAGCAGGTAGAATTCCACAAGAATACAAGTCATTTATTTGCAACAAATCTGATTGATGTCTTTATCTAAAAATAATTTATAGAAATTAATAAGAAAATCACTAACATTTCCAAAGGAAAATAACCCATACACATAAAAAGGCAACTCGCAAATAATAAATACAAACAATCAATAGACATTATTATTTACATTAAATATTAATAAGATACACTATTCGCCTATAAAATTAGAACAAAGTCCTTTATACAGTGCATCCTTATTTTGTACATGCCACTAAAACACGTTAAAGCAAAAGAAGTAAGTGGATACATAATTACTGTGATATTGTGTGCTTCTCAGTGCATTATATCAAGAATCACATGATGCTAATTTGTCCCATTGTGTGACTCTAAAACACAAAATCTTAACTATTATACTATAAACCACATCCATATGTTTATAGGAATTTAGACTAAGAAATTAATCAGATAAGTACAAGGAGACATATTTGCTAGAACATCAGGATAAAGTTATTATAAAGGAATTGAAGTTTTTAAATGGTTAGCAATAATAAATTGGTTCAAGAAATTGAGGATCATACATTGATGAAATATACTATGTTATCACTAAAAGTGATGAATAGAAAGATGAAACTCAACCAACTCAAGGATTATTTCTATGATAAGAGAAAACTTTATCATATTTGTCTGCAAGTATGTAAATAAAAATGTTATTTACAAAAAAGTGGAATTAATTTTTGTTTTAATATTTTGTATGCTTTTCAAATTTTACAGATTTTCTACAATAAACTTTACCAACCAGAAAAAAATTATAAACATTTACTTTACAAATTTGTTCAAATAAAAAATATACTTAGCAATATATTCATGTCTGTTCCCTTTTTATTGGAAAATAAAGAAGCGACTAACTGTAGAAGAAAAAAGAACATTTGGAACAAAGTCAAATATGAAATATAAAGTCTAAAACAGACACTAGATTAAAAATAAACTCTTATTTTTAACAATACCTGCAAATAGCTTTAATAGATTTTATTTTTTCAGTTTTCATTATAGTAACTATAATCCTGGATATCTGAGACAACTGGGGACTCGTTAGCCAAAGTCACACCTAAACTCTAAGAAAACAATTGGAATAGAAATTAGGTATCCTAACATCTAGACACTATCTGCAAGCATGAGAAAACTTTCTGTTCTAAAGTAGATGTCAAACTTTTGCAATTCTAGAATGGCCTATAGCTACACGATTACAGTTTCTTGGTTTTGTTATAATGCTTGGGAAAATCTGAGGTCCCTCTGTCTCTAACTCTCATTATCCATGAAGTCATTTCATTTTAGTTTGTTTTTAGAATAGATTCTGGTCCTAATCTTCCAGCTCCTTTGGTATTTAGGTAAAGAGGATGTTGTGAATTTGACTCTGAGGTCTTTTTACCTCTCTTCTTTGCAAATTGCTCATAGTGCCCAATAAAGTAATCATTGCTAAAGATAAATAGTATCTGAATGTCTTATAATTTCAACACTACTTGTTTTAGCAGATTGTTCCTAGGCATGAAGAGGATATAAAGGACAGATTATGAATAATACCATTTTGGACATCGGGGCATGTGAGTTGGTTAGAAGTGTTGCCTGAGTGTGGGAGAGAGTCTTCGAGAATAACAATCTTTCAAGTACCTTACAGAGCAACACATAGTTTGAATAAATCCAAAGTTGTTAGAGAGCAGAGATGATAATATCAGCAAAGAAGTCAAAATAAAAGAAATCTCACTGACAAGGCAGGTTGAGAGTATTTATCTTTAGAAATAGGAAGATAGAAATGAATGCGGGAAAGATCAGCTAACCATTCGGATCACCCTCTACATAGGAGCAACCAAGTTCTATTCCAGTTGTAGAAGCTTCAAATGGTAGAGCTTTCCCTCGGTGTTTGTTTCCTTAAACCTGGCTGGTACAAGTACCTACAACTGCATATGAAAGTGATATATGTCCCAGCTCCCAGTGAATTTAGGAAACCAAGCTCCTAATTCAGTTTCGGACTTTAATTAGCTGTAATTTAAATGCATACTGACTCTACCAAGCAGAGAGAGGCACAAGGCCAACCTGGTCAGGTTCTAGCCATGCGACAGGGCTGGGTCTAAGTTCTACAGGACTAAATACACTGTTACTTCCCCATACTAATACGAGGTAAAATCCAGAAGGCCAGCCTTTTCCTTCCAGGAAAAGGCTATGGGGAAACCAAGGTTCTGTGAGGGGGGAAAAATTCCAATGCAAAACCTAGAAGTCAGAGGTAGGAAGTAAGGTCCCAAGTGAGGTCAGAGCCAAGTGATGATGGAATCAAACGGCAGGCACACGATACAGAAGTGGGTCGGATTTGCATGCAGTTACAGGGATAGAGTGAGCCTTCACCATGGGGATAAGTCACATTCTTTGTCTGGGTTTCTTCACCAATAAAAGGGCAAAATATCAGCTGCCCTTCTTTAGCTCCAAAGTTATTTAAAGAATCAAGTGTACTCAAGTATCTTAGATAGTAAGAAGTGAGGAATTCCCTATATAAAGTAATAAAAATAATCCAAATTTGGAGTATTGGTGAGACAATCCATTTAATCACTTTCAATTATTGAACACATGATAAGTTGAGAAGCCCTTACCTCCCCATCCCCCGTGCCCCCACCCCTTGACCCTCCATTGCCAAAGAGTGACACCTTTCCTTCTAGACAAAGCCCACCCTTCTAGGTTTACTCTGGACTCTGTCCCCTCCTTCACTCATTCCTTCATTCAATAGACTTCCTTAATTTCTTCTTCTCTTCAACTTTTTCCTCTCTTCTTGTCCCTTCTCCTCGGCATATAAAAATGCTCATTACTCCCATCTGAAAAAAAATATTTCCTTTGTTTGCATCTAGTTATAACCTTATCTCTCCATTTCTCAGTTTTTTAGGACTAGTCAACAATCTTAATGGCTTCAACCACTGTAATATGGTTTCTGTACTCATCTTACTGAAACAATTCTCACTAGAATAAAAACTGATAATGAAAATAATTACAATGCTAAAGAAACCAATATTAAATGATACTTTCTACATGGGAGGCACTAGGAGAATATCTCCATAGTGATGTTAAAAAGTAGGCAGAATCATTTATGTCCATTTTACAGATAAGGACTTGAGGTGTAAAGTGGTGAAATTACTTGCCTAAGGACACAGCTAGTCAGTGTTGGAGCCAGGCCTGGACCTCAGGCCTACCCAATTATAGATTTCCAGCCCAGAGTTCTCTCCTAGGCTCCACACCCGTTACCCATTTGTCTACTGTCCATCTTCCCCAGGCACAGCAATTTCAACACGTCCAAAGTGAAACTCATAGTCTCCTCTCTAAATCTGCACGCCTATGCCCAGCCACCTCCCATTGCCTCGCCCTTTGAAAGGTACCACCTTCCATTTGTTCTTTTTGAACACCAAGCACTTCTCAGTCCCACAAGTGAGCCACGCACTATTCCTGATCTTCCTTTATCACTGAGGAGTCTCCCATCATTACATTCCACAAATATTTATTGAGTAGTTGCTATGTAGGGGAAAGTTTAGAGACTAGTGATATCAAGAAAAGTAAAACATGATCCCTAGATTCAATAAATTTATAACCTATAGCGTTAGAAAAGACAACTTGAAACCGTTGAAGGAAATCATACAAGTCACTTAGTTTAACCTGCTGCATAATACAGGGATCCACCTTGTGATATCCCGGATAAATGGCATCTTAACTTTGCTTGGGTATGCCCAGTGAAGATTAACTCATAAAGGCCACACATTAGAAAACCGTTTCACACTGGGTTGGAGTCTATCTCTTTTTGTTCTACCCCCTGAAACAGCAAATAATAAATGCAATCATGTTATCCTTTTTTCTTTCAAATATTCAGAGCCTAAGACTGCTCTAGCCCCTGCAATTAAGCTTCTGGATTTCTTTGTAATTCTGATTGGCCTACTTATTAATAACACACCATATTATATAATAATCGTGTGTTATTAATCGAACCCCATCATAAGCCAAGAACTGTGCTAACACATGTAGACATATAGATGAAAAAGACGTAGCTCTTGTCCTCAAAGCTGTTATAATGAATTTGGAGTGATGGTACGTGTATACAAAACTGGACATTATCAGTGGTGAAAACTGCACTAGGATGCCTCGTAAACACAATAATCCGCTCTAGAAAGTCTTCTGTCAGCTGTGATGATGCTTGAAATAAGTACAAGATCTGGAATGACCACAGCCCAAGAGAATGTGACAGGCACTTTTACTTTGAAAACTCTATATTTACTTGTAATATATGTAAATACAAATAACTTATTTTTATGTATATTTATTTTTCTATCTATCTACCTATCTGTCTGTCCAAATCTTGTATATAGAATGCTTGAAAACCAGGTCTAGCTTCAAAATGCACACTCTAGTTCTCAGAAAATCCTCAATCACCCATGCTGGTCAACACCAGGTTCCTCCTTAATGGTTCTAAGACAAAAGGTTTACAAGTGTTACACTCTATATGCATATAACAACATGCATGCAGAAAATGAAATTGACCCTCACTAAGTATCCCTTGACAAGCAAGATATAAAGAGTGAAAAAAAAGAGAAGAGAAATAAAAGGAAAGACTTTCTGCTGACATTACTTTGCAAATCTATCACAAAGATCTGTACGTTAAGAGTTAGGTTTGGAACTGTAGAGAAATTTCTCTGAAGATACCCATCTTTTGGAATAAACGTCAGGTCCAATTTCAAATTCTCAAAGGATTATTTGCCAAAACAAAACAAAAACAAAGCAAATAAAGTCATTTCCTTCATGGTAGAATGGAAATTTGTTTTAGTTTATAGGAAATAAATCAAAACAATATCAAAATAATGTCTCAACCTCTTTGTAGAGAAATGTGTTTCCCTGATATAAATATTATGAACATTGGCAGTATCCTCAGTTTTTAAATGTAAATAATAAATATAATAAAAGACTCATTTGTCATCATTGATCTCTTTCAAATATTAACCACACATAGGAATGTCAGGTAAACTATGCATAAAAACACGAGGGCAAATTTACTAATGGTATAAAAGGTCGCAATATATTTAAATAAATACAATAAAAGGTACACATCACCATATTATAATTAAATTATACATGAAATATACTCTTTTCCTGTTCAGCTAGAATTTTCTGGACTGGATATACACAGTAACAAAGCTCACCTGTGTTGGGGGATAATGACCCTTTTTGTTTGTTTTTTCTTTGTATCCCTTATCTTGAAAATCTAATTATCCTTTTTAAAAATAAACACTAATATGGATAGCAGTCATCTCTGCCACAAGAAAAATTTGAGTGGCCTTTAACAACTGCTTATTTCTGTCATGTCAAATGTTGGAAGCTGAGGTTTTTGTGGTTCTTCTCCGTGCAACTTAAAATTCTGGGCAGAAGGAGCCCTCCTTGTTTGAGACATACAGTTTTCATGGCAGGGAAAAAAAGCAAGAGAATTGGCACAAACAGTCAAGGGCTCATCAAGTTTCTACCACACTTGTCACATGATCACCTGTTCACTTGTCATTAGCAAAGAAAGTCACATGACCAAGTCACATGCCAACAGGAGTCTCAGACAGTCAATTGGCAATGAGTGAGTACGTATGTTTTTACTGGAAGAAGTAGTGATTATTGGGTACAATAATAGCATCTACCAGAGAGCATAACTATTCCAAAATAAAGGAATTTCCAGACTACATAAACTGTAGTGATCAAGAGAACTTTAAGTAAAACAGGCATGAATATTTCACATGTTTATAATGTGAAGTGTATCTAGTCAGAATTAGAACCTAAAATCCTGCTGGGTATTTTTTAAATGTTTAAGGTTTATCATCATCTTTGAGAACCTAAGCCTGAACAACTCTTGTTCATCAATCTCAAAAGTGCATTCCCTCAACAGTTTTATGAAGTTACATATTAGGATTAGAAAAAGTTTGAACACAAAATGTCCTAAATAGCATCCCTGTCCAGGGTTAACAGTGTGTTGTAATCTACGCCTGCACATCAAGATGCCAAACTTGACTTCATCCCAAAAGCGCTTATTAAGCACCCTTCTCTCAAAGGGCTCACACTCAAAAGGGAATCAGGACACGTGGTGGTGCGACAGAGCTGGGTGCCAAGGTCACACTGAAGAATACCCAGCACTGACGCATGGCAGAGAAAGGCAGTCCCTCCCCACCACAGAAAGCCACTGTGCTACTTTTATGACTGTCCACCATAAACGTGCTCATCAATCTTAAGGAAGGTGCTCAAACGCCACTGTCAAGTCTGATGTTCTGAGGTAGATATTTGCCCAATTCATTAGGCAACTAGACCACATGTGCTTAAGCAACAAGCCACATGAGGCCAAGGAACGCAGTGTTTGAAGGGAGGAAGAAATAAACTCTTACGAGGTAAAGTAAGAGATGCCTAAATAGACTCATCAATATTCTTAGAGTTCTTTTACTTATAGGTTATAGGGAAGACCTACAGCTTCGTGCCTCTGTAATAGGTGCAGCTAGGAAATGTGGACTTATGATTAAATGATAACAGAGGCGTAAACGTAAGTTTGGGAAATAATCGAATAATTTTTAAACTACTAGAAGGTGAAGGCTGTTGTAGTTGCAAGTTAGAGCTGGCAGACTCAAGCCAGGGTTTGTTTTTCTTTTTAATAACATGAAAGAACAAAAGAAAAAGAAAAAAAAGGATAAGTAGAATAGAAATACATAAATATTTTTCTTTTCTTTTTTCAATCCTGTACTCTTTAAAGGTAAAATTTGATTTACATATCATGCTCAGATGGAAGAACAGACAAATCCAATGTTGCCCTCTTTATGTTAGTCATCTCAAGCTGCAACAAGATGCCGCTCAACATTCCATTTGCATCCTCGTTGCAAACCATCTCATTTTTGAGTAGTTTATAACCTGTCATAAGATTTCACTCTGAGATGAGAACATAAAGTTTCAGTCTAGAAGCAATATTTTTTGTAAATGTTTAAAAATATTCCAGGCCCTTTTGGATACAAATAAATTAATACCTGGGAGACATTAAATTGTGGCCGATTTTCTTCGGGCAGTCCTATGGTCTGGTGAGAGGGGAGACAAAGTGTTTGACTTCACATTGTCTTCCATCAAAACAGAAGTTCAGCTTTACACACTTCCAGGTTCATACATCATGATCTGTTTTCCCCCAAGACTTGTTTCTATAGCCTCGAAGATTAGCACGGACCTGTTTAAGACTAAATTCTTTTGCACTTGGCTCTTCTGCCTTATAGAATAGAATTCTACACGATTGCTCTATCTTGGAGATTACATCCACGAGCAGCTCACAGGCCAGTCAAACAAGGCTGGAAGTCCAGAATTAACACCATACCTTTAATCTCGGTCCATGTTATGTCAGAGATAATAAGTGAGCATCAATATTTTTAGGGGTCTGCCCAATAGCAAATATAAATATATTCTGTAGCCAAATTGAACTTCGTAATTGATCCATCCTAGACCTGCGTACATTCTTACTCACCATTAAGAACACAGTTGAGCAAATGATGACAATAAGAACAAGTATTTAATACCAGAGACAACTTCTTCTGTCTTCTTGTCACCGCCAAGCAAACCTTGAATATATCTTCAATAAATTCTATAGGAAAAAGATAAGACTGAGGACAGATAGGAAAGGAGCTGGACGGACATATGTATAGGAATCCAAGCTTCAGTTGTTACACTGTGATTGCTAGTTGAATGCTCATGCAATTTTTGTTTGCTTGCTTTTCCCTTTGTTTGTTTTATCTTAAGCCTGAATTTCTTCCCCTATAAAATAGGAGTATTGAACAAGTTTCTCTCTAAAGTATTTTAAGCTCTAAAATTATCAGTTTCTATGCTTCTGGATCATATTTCCTCCAGGAATTGGATATACAGGGGGAAATATCAAGGTTTTAGCAACAGAGATATTGTTAAATTTTATTTCTTCAATTATAATTTGCCCCATTTTAAGTAAAATAATGGGACATAGATCTATATAATCGTATTCATTGACAATTTTGCCTGGGCCCAGCTCATCATGCTCCATAATCTCTTACTTGTTCACAGCTGTATTCCCACCACTGCCAGGGTATCAGGCACATAGGACAAGCTCAGAATATGCATTAAATAACTAAGACAGTGAAGAAAGGGAGGAACTCATGTTCCTTATTTGACATATGTAAAAATCAGGAGAGGGAGTGTACTCAAAGCAATTTAATGAAAAGGAGATTTAAGACCACCAAATTGTACTTCTTGTTAAAATGCAGCACTTCAGACCATACTCGGGATACTTGGCTCTGCATGAACTACCCTACATATGTTAGGTCCAAAGACGCTTTTACCTCAATATGCCTACCGATCCTTTGTGATGCTGACACCTCTCACCACCCGGCAGCCACCAAAGTGCTGGAGGAAGTGAGGGAATCCTTGAGGCAGAACCTGTTTGCAGATGCAAAGGAATGGATCCCTCCTTCCTGTCCACAGCAGGAACTCCGCGTCTGCTTCTCTGTGTAAGTAACAATCGTACTGATGCTTAACTAACACTCTGCCTTTCTTGAGTTCTGCTCTCCTTTTAAGGCATCTATTACTGATATCCAATCATAAACAATACTCTTTTTTTCCACTGTGATGAAAAAGTTCAAGAGGTGAAATCTACTGTTCTTTTTTTGTTTAAATGAAAATCCACTTGTTATTTCTTGATCAGAAAATATATGAAGACAACACATTAAGCTCTGGTTGCCTTGTTTCCATCTGATGTCCTTTGAGTCATATATGTATTTATTATCTGTCTCAATATGTAAAAAGAAGAAAGAGAAAAAGAAAGAAAAACTAAAAGAGAGGGAAAAAATTTCTCTGTTTCAAATAATGAGCATGTGCACCTTTTTGCCTCCGGCCTTCATACACAATTTAGCCAGGAAGCCAGGCTAGATCATGATTTAGCTTTTGACATCTCCTGCCTCCAGGCCAGGAGAGACTAATACCGATTTCTGACTCTGAGCACGCCACAGGAAAAAAAGTGAGAGAGAGAGGCCTTTTATTGACTAAATGATAAAGAGGTTTGTAATGATAAATAACAGTCATTTTATTGTGGAATTCCCCAGAAAAGATGCATTCTGCAGTGTCTGAAGGAGCCTAAAAGCTGAGGTTGGTTCCCTATGGAGCCAAACCTGTTAAACTCCAATTTTTACAGCCAGGGATAGGGGTCACAAATTGCGAGGACCTCTGGCTATTAAAACCTCACACGCACACTACGTACCCGTGGTTGCAGCCTGTCTCTGGCTCAAGAAAAATGACCGAAGGCTGCATCCCAGGGTGACTGGTGGAGGGTGTGTCTGTCCGTCAGTCTGTTATCTGTCTGTATCACCTTTTTCTGGCTCCAAACGCTAAGGTTCTGATGCAATTCAGCGGCTTCTACGCTCAGGCTGCTGGAGGAATCAGTGCCAGTTTTGATCGATAGTTTAATTGTAAACTTTGGGAACAATAATGGATAATTTGGCTTGAACCGTCCATTATGAGCAATGTTGTCTAGGAGAAAGCCTTCAAAATTAAACAAGAGTTGGGCCACATTATTGCATTTGTACAACTCACCCAGAGTTAAATAAATCCCCCTTTACAAACGCTGTCTTGGCATTCTACACAGTTCAGTAAACATAGGCCCAAGCAGAGAAGGAGGAAAGAAAACAGCAAATAGACCAAAGGGAAAACAATACATCTACTCCTCTCTTCTGGAACATTATTATTATTGTTATCACTATCATTATTATTATCACAATAAATCTTTAAAGTACTTTTTAAATAATGAAAAATCCAAATAAGTGGATGAATTATTTTTCTGGGAGGATTTTTTTAATGCAAAAAAGATTTTCTTAATGGAAAGATTTTTGAAATAGAAATTAAAATCAATAAAATTAAGGAAAGATTAGTTATTGGGAAAGAAAATCCCTAAAATAGCCAGGGCATTGATGACTACTGTGGAACAGACTTCTTATAGAAGTATGCAAGACCATTTGGGCATCTGTTATTTCTTCATAGAGAAACTCTGTAAGACAAATCACAAAATAGCAAGAGAATCGCTCAGTTACATTTGGGGTTTAAAACTAAGAGCAACAACCCAGGGTGTCCCCACCCCTGCAGGAACCATTGAAGCCTGCGTCACACCAGCAAAGGATGTCTCCACAGACCGTCCTCTCATTTACCCCCAAGACTCAAATATCTGAGTAGAAACTGCCGAGGTGGGGCTCGGTCCCAACGTTCACTGGGTTATTTCTTGGTGTCTCACAGGAGCATTTTCCAGGGAAAATATCCAACAAGAGATTGAAAAACATTACCATGCAAAATAGAGAAACTTTATAATGTAGGGGTAAAAAAAATAGGGGTTCCGAGACACCTGGACCCAAGTACTCGCTCTGTAACATACTAGCTGTATGACTTTGACAAGCTGCTTAACCTATCCATGCCTCAGTTTACCAACACTTTAAACAAGGATAATAATAGTACTCAGGTCCTGGAGTTATTATGATCATTAAATAAATACATGAAAAGCACTTAGAACAGTGGAAGGCACTTAATTACTGCTGGCTTGAATAATAATCATTCTAATTGTTATTCCTAAAAAGTGATGAGTTTTCAGTTTTCGGCAGATTATTTTAAAAAGTCTTCATATTTCTAATTTCAAAGATTTGATCATTCCTTCTGTATGAGTGGAAGAGAGACTTTCCTTTGATGTAATTTTATCTTTTAATCCTCCTTTAGTGCTAACCTTTTCTACTGAAGCCAGCATTCTAAGTTGTTCTGGGACAGGAAGCCAAGGGTGGTTACTTGCTTGTCTTGCACAGGCCCCTGTTATCCCCTCGGTCCTGTAGTGTCGCTCTGACTAGTATGATAGTAAATTACTTTGCAGTTCAGGAGTAAACATCAGGCTCTACTCATCCCAAGCCCTTACATTTTGCCCCTTTAATCACCTCTGGGCTCAGCTCCCAGATACCCCAATTAATCCCAAGGCAAAGAAGCCATATTTAAGACGGTTGGGGCACTTTGGTTATGAGCACATGCTCTGAAAGCAGAGGGGTCTGCCTGGCTTCCAGCTTCACCATTGAATGGCTGTCTAACCTTAGTGGTGTACTCAACTACTCTGAGCTTCAGATTCCTCATTTGTAGAATAAGAACAGTGACATCTACCTCTTAGGATTGTGATAAGGATTTAAAGGCACTCAAGTAGCCAAAACAAGTTAAAAAATAGCACTTGGTGGCGTTAGGATTAAAATTATATTTTTAATCAATAGTTTTCTTTCTTCTAGCCAGACTCAGGCAGTGTTGCAATTCTTTCACAATGGCTCTGCCTCCTCCCTGGAGTGGAGTTTACCCCAGGTAATCTGTCTGCTTCTCCTAACGGCGTTTGTGCCTGCATCTCTATCCTAGAGTTCCTGTGCTGGCAATATGCCCATTCTCCCAAGTCTTTGTTTAAAAAAAATGGAGACCTGGCTCATTCTTTCTAGAGTTTATGTCACCAGTGCCCTGTGAATCTATGTGGTATATAACTAATAATGAAATAAGGCAAACTTATGTTGGGATTATAGTGCCTGGATAAATAAGGTTGAGGATCATTAGCTCTCACTGGTCAAAATACACATGGAAGATGAGGCCCCAAATGTAACGAGGTAACTTGAAAAACTGAATTACATTCCAAAGAGGGTCACCAGGATGGGAAAGAGTCTCGAAACCACACCATGTAAGATGCCATTATAGAGAGAAATAGGAGCACATTTGGGGGAGTTTATAGCTGTCTTAAAGAGCCATGATGGGGGAAAATAGATGGGCTTAATTGTGATCAGAACAAATACAAAGAAGGAAGTCTTTTCAGCACTTGGAGCGTCAGCATCAGTGAAAATGTCTGCCCCATACGGAAGAGACAGATAGTCCCATCCCTGGCGACTGCTTGCTGTACCAGCACATGGGTTGGAGTGAAGAGTCTTATTTTAAGAAGAGGTGTGGGATTAGATGGCCCCAAATGCCATTCTAACTCTCAGACTTTATGATCTGATCGTGCTTCAGGGAATTACTGCCTTAGAGTGCTTTGCTGAGTCTCAGAAGCTAGTACTGTAAAATGGATTTGACATCTAGGGGCAAGGAGCGTGCAAACATCCTACCCACTTGTCAGAGTCCCAGCTATGGCTCAGGCACAGAAGTTTTCTTCCTGGACCATCACAAGTTGAAGAGGGTAGAGTGACAGCAGCGTGCATGGATATCAAAGTAAGAGCCACTGATTCTGTAAAATGCTCCTCTATCCCTGGCAACTGTGAAAACAAAAACATTATAATTTCCATTAAAATTTGCATCACAAAAATAACCTCACTATGAAGAGTCTGTATGTAGAATAAGTATTAAATTATTCTGTAGAATATTTCAAATACACTCCCAACTTGAGGATTCTTAAAAAATAGCCTTTGCTCTATTTGAGAAAATCTTCACTTGGATACTATTTTTCCTCATTCTTCAAAGCTCTCTTTCTCTGTTATTTAAGAGCATGAATCTCCCCGTTGACGGTGATATCAAATGCCTTCCATAACCAGATTTAATCTTAGAATATCCTCTTCTCTCCTTCTCCTCGTAGACATTTGATTTAGCATCACCCACACAGAAACTCAGGATGGATAAGCTATTCTTTGCATTGTTATTGACAAATACTTACTTGTTATTGCAATAGACTATGACAATAAGTTATTTGCTATTGACCAATTTTTGACAGTGCCATAAAATATTTTAACTTGAACTGACACAGAGTAGATGATCATGCAGTCATTTCTGCTAAATAATACCCGGGGGTGCCTAGATACTCTTTTCCCAGAATAAAGAACCCTCCAGGGATTTGTGATGAAGGACCATTACTAACATGATGTAACCACTCTCTAAGGTTTTTATGAAATATATTGTATTAAAAATGCATGTAAAATTGGAATGTTCACAAACATGCCCTGCCCTTCTTGATCCTTTACAAGACAGCAAATTAAGGTGCTTACTCTAAGAATATTTGCTAAAAATACTTCTACATGGCCCCTTTACTTGGGTGACTGACACATATGTGAATCTAGTAAATTAAATCCTGTGGTCAAAAGTTTCCAACCTGCAGTCAACCAAACAGCAGCCTGGTGAGCATCCTCAGAGCAGCCAGGCAATGCAGCTTTGCAGTTGAATGAATGTCTTGGGTTTTATTTACCAATGATCAGCTTTTCCTTCTTAAATTTGGAATCTTGGAAATCTGTTGATTCTTTTTCAATGGTGAGTTAAAATTGCCGTTCATTTAGATTCAATTTTTTTTTTGTAATTAACTGGGTTTAATTAAGGTGGATTTCTGAAACATTCTAATTTCACTTCTCCCCTTGTCTCTGGAACTTTAAATCCTATGGCTGGTTCCTTCACAGCTAAGGAAACTGTAGGTCTGAGGAGGTGGCCTTGAATAAGTATCTGCACAGGTCACCCCTGGATGTGCTCATGGATTCCCATGTTCTAGTCGCTGGGAGGCTAGGGAATTTCGTCCTCATCTTGGTCATGAACATTTCACCTGAGACAGAAAGTAAGGCTTTCAATATTTTAATGTCAGTTTCTGTTTAATGAAATATCTTTCTGCTGGAGATAATTATGCTCAGGTACTAAATATTTTATATTTATTTTGATTGAAAAAAGTATGTTAGAAATCATATATGTCTCTCTATCGATACACATTGCATATCATGACTTAGAAAGTAAATATTTACCAAGACACTGAGCTCTGAGTGTCCTATTCTCTTAAGCCCTCTGTTGGCTTTTCTCACTCTAGTGGGGAAAAGGGGAATATACTCATACCCAGACATATGTGTTTCCCCAAAGAGGGGCTCAGTGTTACACTGCATCTAAGTTTGGACAAAGTTTGGTGAAGCGAAATTGGTCTGTGGCACTATTCATTTTCTTTTTATGTATCACTTTACTCTTTTCCCTCCTTTTCTTCTTGCATTCCCTAGACATCTACCCTTCACTCTCATTTGGTAATTTCCTCCCCTTCTTTTTCTTTTCTTCTTTCCAAACTACTTAAAATTTCTCAAGAAAGCTATAGGGTCTCTCCCCAGAAAATGCTCATACCTCAAAATTCCGTAGACAACTTTGGAATGTTTACACCAACACCAGAAACATCTTGATGGCCTAAGAACCTGCATTCTCAACAGAAAGATTAAAAGTCTGCTGTGACAATATAAGTTAGTTGCAAAGTCCAATCGTTGCTTAAAGGAGCATCACAGAGATGACACAAGTAATATCCCAAGAGCTTCCTGGGAAAACCCTAAAACATAGATATTGTACAAATCATTCAGTTCCTGGGGCCCAATGGACTGATTTTTGAGTCAATAAAGCATGAGAGAGGAGCTACTATAACCAGAAAAATTAATTTCATTTTATTTGTTAAGCGTATACTACATGCTGAGTTGTGAATAATGTGGCCTTATGCTCTTAGGGGCCCTCAGTCTAGAGGGGTGATTGAGGAGTCAATAGGTAATTTTTGTTGCTTCTTATAAGGGCTGTGATAGAGATATGCTGGCACATCCAGGAGGGCTCAGGAATGGCTCACCAGGCTTGAGGTACCAGTAAAAGTTAGTCTGGTGCCATAGACTGAATGTTTGTTTCCCTCCAAAATTCATAAGTTAAATATCCTAAGGCCCAATGTGATGGTACTAGGAAGTGGAAGCTTTGGGAGGTGATTAGGTCTTGAGGTCTGTAGAGCCCTCATGAATGGGATTAATGCCCTTAAAAAGGGACCCCAGAGGGCTGGCCCCGTGGCCGAGTGGTTAAGTTCACGCGCTCCGCTGCAGGCGACCCAGCGTTTCGTTGGTTCGAATCCTGGGCACGGACATGGCACTGCTCATCAAGCCATGCTGAGGCAGCATCCCACAGTCCCACATGCCACAACTAGAAGGACCCACAACGAAGAATATACAACTATATACTGGGGGGCTTTGGGGGAAAAAATAAAAGCTTTAAATTGTTAAAAAAAAAAAAAAAAGGGACCCCAGAGAGCTCCCTTGTCCCTTCCACTATGTGAGGATACAGAAAGAAGATGGCCATCTATGAACCAGGGAGCTCTCAACAGACACCAGATTACCAGGGCCTTCATCTCGGACTTCCCAGCCTTCAGAGTTATGAGAAATAAATTTCCATTTTCTATAAGCCACCCAGCCTACGGTATTCTGTTACAGCAGCCTGAACAGACTAAGACAAGGGAGCAGAGGAGTGCATGCGAGCGTTGAAATGGCATACAGAGAGAGGGAAAAGCATGCCTAATACCTAGCGGTGTGAAATGACGTGGTGTCTTAAAGAGCATAAGTAAATTTGTAATTACTGGAGCACCAAGTTTGAAGGAAATAGAGATGGAAAATAAGAAGAGATATTTTGACAGGGGCTTATATTTCATAGTAAGAGGCTTGAAAACGTAAAAATATATGACGTGGAGTCATTTGTGGAATTTTAAGGAGGAGAATGGCATAATCACATTGACACTTTCCTTGCACATCTCCAGCCATGTGGCAGCTCCACTAAGGGGCTCATACTGGAAGCAGGGAAACCATGAAGAGTCCCCTCCTGCTAGGAGATGTTGCTTTTGCCTCTTAACATCACAAAGGACTACATTTCCATTGTGACAGAAAATGGACTTGGAAATACAAAGAAAGTTTCTTTTTCTTTCCTTTCCTCCATAGAAAGGAAGTTTCTTTTCTTTTTCTTCCTTCAGCTTCAGATGAAATCTTGGACCTGAGTCTTGTCTTTTGTTGTTGTTGTTGTTAATATGTTTAAAGCAACTAAACACCCTTGACAGAAACAGCTTTGATGTGTAATGTCCCATGATTTAAATAACGGCTTTCTCCCACATACCCTCACAACCTTTCTGAGAAGTGGTGATTACCGGATTATCCACTACTTCAAACACGAATTCTTTGGACACTGCTCTGGGCTTTCGGTGTTTGGTTAGTAATTATGTTTTTAAGACTCCTTCATTTGCCTTCTGAGTAATGGGTGCTGAGATTTAATTTATTTCTTTTTCAAATGTTTCATATAAAGTTGGATTTGTGCCATTCTGGGAATCCTGACCAGAAAACAATTTACATTCTCAAGTTCATCATCTCGTCCAACAAGATGAATCTTCTAAGTTGACTATCTCTGAAAATGAGAGAAAAACATAGCCTCTTCAAGGAAGAAGAAGAAGAAAGAATGGACACAAACATAGCAGCTCCTTAAATTCACAGAAAATGCAAAGCAAGGAATTGTGCCTGTGACCATTCCACATAACAGTCCATCAACAAGCAGGGGAACTTTGAGGCCTCTGGGCACAGCTTTGATGTACCAGTGTTCCTCAGAAAAGACCCATTGCCTTGAGGCCCACGGGCAACCAGGTAGAGCTTCCCTGACACTCTGCTCATGGGGGAGATAGTAGGATGTGGGTTGTTCACTTAGGAGCACTCCCCTTTGTCAACGCGAAATAATCAGTAACCATTCTATAGAAAAAAGAAATAAAGTGAGTTTACTTGAGCCAGAGTGAGGATTATAACACAGGAAGGCCTTAGAAAGCGTTCTGGAGAAGCATGGGTTTCAGTACAGTCTTACATCTTTTTAGAACAAAGAACATACGTTCAACACACCCAGGATACATTTTCATCAAAATTTCAAGGAGGTATTCGGTTGCAAATTAGCAGGTCAAAGTGACCCTGAAGTCAGGAAAGGAACTAATCTGGGGCATTATCAATAGGGCGTAGGAGGGGAAGTATGCATTCTTATCTTAAGAGAGCTCATTCTCTACTTCAGTGGTTAAGCAGATGTATGATGTATGTCTGATAGGCCAAAGTCAGGCTTTTTAGTTCAAGCCAAATCAGTTTTGAACCTGAATAGTTACGCCATCTGCCTCAATATGTGAAAATCTCTTGTCGCCTTGGATGCTCCACAGGGCTGCACACCCCTTTCCAAGTCACCTCCAGTCAAGACCTGGAGCGTCCTTTTTTGTTTTATTTTGTTTTTTAAACTTTTGATTTTGGATCGATCAGAGATTCAGTGGAATTGCAAAACAACACAGAGAGGTTCCATGCACACTTTACAGTTTGTGCTGGTAGTAACACCTTATATAAGATTGGCAGAGTACTAAAGCCAGGAAACAGACTTTGATACAATGTGTCTGTGTGTGTATTGTGCCATTTTATATATTCCTATAACCACCATGCAATCAAGAGACAGAACTCTTCCATCACTGCAAAGATCTCCCTCCTGCTACAGCTTCATAGTTACACCCAGTTCCCAACCCACAATATCTCTAAGCCTTGACAACCACTAATCTCTGTCTCTATAATTTCATCATTTCCAGAATAGTACATAAAGTACTATAAATAATATATAAATGGAACCCCTATTTAAAAAACCTTGTATGGCCTTTTGAAATTGCCTTTTTCACTCAGCATAGTGCTCTTGAGATCCATCCAGATTGTTGACTTATCAATAGCTCATTCTCTTTTTTAATCCTTTTAAATAGAATTTATTTCTAAAAGCAATTTCAGGTTCACAGCAAAACTGAGCAGAAAGTACAAAGAGTTGCCATATATTCTCTGCCCCCACATATGCAAAACTTCCCCACTATCAATATCCCACATGAAAGTGGTACCTTTGTTACAATCACTGAACTGCATTGACATCATTATCACCCAAAGTCCGTGATGTATATTAGGGTTCACTCTTGGTGATGTGCATCCTACAGGTTTTGACACATGTGTAATAACATGTATTCACCATTATAGTATCATAAAGAATAGTTTTCACTGCCCTAAAAATCCTAAGTACTTGACCAAGTCATCCTTCCCTCTTCCCAATTCTTCACAACCACTGATCTTTTTACTGTCTCCATAGTTTTGCTTTTTCCAAAATATCATACAGTTGAATCATACAATATGCAGCCTTTTCAGGTTGGCTTCCTTCGCTTAGTTATAGACATTTAAAGTTCCTTCATGTCTTTTCATGGTTTGATAGCTCATTTCATTTCAGTACTGAATAATATTCCATTGTCTGCATGTACCAGATTTTTTATCCGTTCACCTACTGAAGGACGTCTTGGCTGCTTCTGAGTTTTGGCAATTACGAATAAAGCTGCTACAAACATCTCTGCGCAGGTTTTTGTGTGGACATAAGTTCTTAACTCATTTGAGTAAATACCAACAAGCATGATTGCTGGGTTGTATGGTAACGATATGTTTAGTTTTGTAAGAAACAGCCAAACTGTCTTCCAAATTGGCTTTAACATTTTTCATTCCCACCAACAAATGAATGAGAGTTCCTGTTGCTCCACATTCTCACCAGCATTTGATGCTGCCAGTGTTCTGCATTTTGGTCAATCTAATAAGTGTGTAGTGGTAACCTATTGTTGTTTTAACTTGAATTTCCCTGATGACATGTGATATTGAGCATCGTTTCATACATTCATTTGCAATCTGCATATCTTCTTTAATAAGGTGTTTGTTCAGGTCTTTTGCTCATTTCTTTATTTGGTTCTTTGTTTCCTTATTGTTGAGTTTTAAGAATTCTCTATATTTTGGATAGTAGTCCTTTATCAGATGTGTCTTTTGCAAATAATTTCTCCAAGTCTGTGGCTTGTCTTCTCCTTCTATTGATGGTGTCTTTCACAGAGCAGAAGGTTTTAATTTTCATGGGGACCAGCTTATCAATTATTTCTCTTACGGACTGTGCCTTTAGTCTTATATCTGAAAAGTCAGAACCATGCCCAAGCGCATCTGGATTTTCTCCTCGGTTATCTTCTAGGGCTTTTAGAGTTTTACATTTTGCATTTCAGTCTATAATCCATTTTGAGTTAATTTTTGTGAAGAGCGTAAGGTCTGTATGTAAATTTATCTTTTTGCACATGGGTGTATAGTAGTTCCTGCACCATTTGTTAAAAAAACTGTCTTTTCTCCATTGTATTACCATTGCTCCTTTGTCAAAGATTAGTTGACCATATTTATGCAGGTCTATTTCTGGGCTCACTATTCCATTCTATTGATCTATTTGTCTATGCTTTCACCAATTAGCATTATAGTAAGTATTGAAGTGAGTAGTGTCAGTCCTCCAACTTTGTCTTCTTGAATTTTGGATTAGCTACTATGTCTTGCCTTTTCATACTAACTTTAGAATCAGTTTGTTGATAGCCACAAGATAATTTGATGGGACTTTAATTGGGATTTTGTTGAACCTATAGAACAAGTTGCGAAGAACTGTCATCTTGGCAATATTTAGCCTTCCTATCCATGAACATGGAATGTCTCTTCATTTATTTTATCAGAGTGTTTTAGTCATCCTCATATTGATCTTGTATATATTTTGTGAGATTTAGCTCAAGTATTTTATTTTGGGGGTATTATAAACGGGAAGGCATTTTTAATTTCACATTCCACCTGTTCATTGCTGGTATGTAGTAAAGCAATTGACTTTTGTATATTAACCTTGTATCCTGTCACCTTGCTATAATTGCTTATTAGCAATAGAAGGTTTTTGTTGATTATTTTCGATTTTCTCCATAGATGATCATGTCATTTGCAAAGGAAGACAGTTTTATTTATTCCTTCTCAATCTGTATACCTCTTATTTCCTTTTCTTTTCTTATTGCATTAGCTAGGATTTCCAGTACTATGTTGAAAGTGAGTAGTGAGAGGAGATCTATGTGCCTTGTTTCTGATCTTATCTGGGAAGCTTCTGGTTTCTCACCCTTAAGCATGATGTTAGCTCTAAGCTTTTTGTAGATGTTCTTTATCAGATTGAGGAAGTTCCCCTCTATTCCTACTTTGCTGAGAGGGTTTTTGCCATGAATGGGTGTTGAATTTTATCAAAGGCTTTTTCTGCGTCCATTGATACAAGCATGTGATTTTTCTTTTTTAGCATCTTGATGTGATAGATTATATTGATTGATTTTTAAATGTTGAACTAACCTAACACAACTGAGATAAATCCCACTTGGTCATGGCATATAATTCTTTTTATACATTGTTCTCTTCAATTTGCTAATATTTTGTTGAAGACTCTTGCTTCTATATTTCTGAGAGTGATTGGTCTGTAAGTTTTCTTTTCTTGTATTACATTTTTCTATGTTTGACATCAGGGTAATCCTGCCTCAGAGAATGAGTTAGAAGGTATTCCTTCTGCTTCTATCTTCTGAAAGAGATTGTCAAGAATTGGTATAGTTTCTTTCTTAATTGTTTGGTAGAATTCACCAGTGAACTAACTGTGCCTGATGCTTTCTGTTTTGGAAGGCTATTAATTACTGATTCAGCTTCTTTATTAGATATAAGCCTATTCATATTGTCTATTTCTTCTTGTGTGAGTTTTGGCAGCTTGTGTCCTCTAAGGAATTGGTCAATTTCATCTATGTTACCAAATTTGTAAGTATAGAGTTTTTCACTGTACTCCTTTTTTACCCTTTTAATGTCCATGGGATCATGTGATATACCCTCTTACATTTCTGATACGAGGATTGTGTCATCTCTCTTTCTTAGCCTGGCTAGAGGCTCATCAATTTTATTGATCCTCTTTTGAGCATCCTTTTATTTTTTTAAGCAAAACCTTCTCCTTGACCACATTATGTGGTGAGACTCCTTCCCTCTCAGTTTCTACCAAATAGCATTCCAGTCATCACGTGTCAGCAGCCTCAGAGGGGTGAGGGCATAGACTTGCAATCAGCATTACACATGCAAGCCTCCTTCTCTAGGAAAATCTATATAACTCATTCACAGAAGTTGTTCTTATATTTATAATATCTCAGCAAAAATAACAAGTAAGGCTCAAGGAGAGAAATTCTGCCATTGTATTGCGTTAACGGCTATAACTAGTAAATAACCAGTGTCCATGATGCACTGCAGTTCAAGACCCTAGACACATGACTCAACATGAACAGGACACCAAAGTTTAAAGATCATGGACAACAGCTTAGATATAATACAAAACTGGGATGAAGCAGATACTCTTGCTATTTGTCAAGCGAGCAACTGGCTCAGACCTACATTAAAAACACCTTCGGCTTTTCAATTTTTGCTCTTATTTCTATAAAAGAGACAAAGGCCCTATCCTTTCAAGTTGAAGAAGAAAAACACACACACATATTCACATACCCAAAGAAATATCCAATCCCCAGGCTTGCCTCCGTATGACCCAAGTAAAAATTATGAAAAACATTGAAAAACTACTTTAATTGTTCCATTTTTACATTGTGAGAAAAGGAAAATATGTGAATAAATACATGGGTTGGAAGTAAAAGTGGAGAAAGCCTTTTGTTAATAAATTATCTTCAGAAAATTCAAAGAAATCAATAGAATCAAAGAAGCAATCTATTTTATTCAATATATTGTACTTTGATTATAGGTCATCAGAGACCACTAATAAATGAAATCATATTTCCCTTTGATAAATATGCTTGTGTATCACTAGTTTTAAATTTCATATAGTAACGCAAGAACAGGAAACACTTTTATACAAAAAACAACAAAAACCAGGCTCTGAGTTGATTGTAGGTACAAAGCAGGTCTTAAATTATTTGAATTATTCTTGGTAATTAAAAAATGTCTAAAGTAATTGAATCATAAATTCCACAAATAGCCCTCCAGTCTGGAGTCAGAATGGTGTGGGAAACAACTACACTGAGAGTCAAGGTTCCCAAGTGCGGTCTCAGCTCAGCCACAAGTTTCCCCGGCTCAGTTTCCTCATCTAGAAAAGAAGGGATTGGATTGCATAATTGACAGCCCCCTTTCAGGTCTACGTTAGGATTCTATGCCACTATCTATGATAATGAAATAAAGACAAACCTCAAATAAGACAAAAAATAAATGTATATGAGCATGCCATTTTATTTTAAAATAAGTTTTCACTTCTAGAAATGTTGCAAAAGTAGTATGAGTTCTCATATTCTCTTTATCTAGCTGTTTCTGATGTTAGCATACTGTATAACCATTTAAAAGTTATCAGAATTAAGAAACTTAACATTGGTACAATACTACTCACTAACTACAATCTTTTTTTTTTTCAAGGTATGGTTTTTTGGCGAGGAAGATTGGCCCTGAGCTAACATCTGTGGCCAATCTTCCTCTTTTTTTTTTCTCCCCAAAGCCCAGTACCTAGTTGTCCATCCTAGTTGTAAGTCATTCAGTCCTTCTACGTGGGACGCTGCCCCAGCATGGCTTGATGAGCGGTGTGTAGGTCCACGCCCAGGATCTGGATCAGTGAATTCCAGGCCACCGAAGCCGAGCACATAAACTTAGCCACTCAGCCACAGGGCCGGCCCTAAACTACAATCTTTATTCAGATTTTACCACTTTTCTACTATTGTCCTTTTTCTGTCCCAGGATTCCACAGTGTATATAGGTGCCATGTCTCCTTCCTCTCCTCAATCTTTCTTTGTGTTCTATGACCTTAACATAGTATTTTGAAGAGTACTGATCTGATATTTTATAGAATGAATACCAGACTCATGTCCCTCAGTTGGGGTTTATCTGATATTTTCTTATGATCACATTAAGATTATATATTTTGGGCAAGAATGCCACAGAATCAATGTGCCCTTCTCAGTATATCATATCAAAGGTACATGATGTTGATAAGAAGTCCATATGTTTTTAATGTTTTGGGATATAAATCAATAACTTTTATCAACTTCCAATAACTTCTTAAGCTTAGACATAAAAAATGTTATTAGTTTTTTGACTTAACAATAAAAAGTATGAAACTATACTGCTCCTAAATCTAATGTGTAAATGCAAAGAACAGATCAACTCTTTATTCCTTCTCTAAGAAGGATGCTTAAGCATGGAAAAGAAGGACTGGAAATTTAAAAGAGATCAAGGGCTCTTTCAAGCTCACAAAACTAATGTGCAGCTTCTTTGTACAGGGAGCAATTGTATTTGCAGTTAACAGCGTGGCCTTTCCAAAGCTTAGCAGAAATACAAAACAAATGGCAAAACAGAAAGAGGATGGAGAAAGAAACGGAAATGGCAATTGAAGAAAAAAATATTCAGGTGTGAGTTTCAGAACAGTAACAAGATCTAGCATTACATTTAAAGTTAGTAAGGCAAGTTTGCTGACTCAGAAATACCCCAATTCAGAGTTTTAAAAATACACCTTTACTTTAGAAATGAGTTCAATTGTGGTTGGCAAAAAAAGGGAGAATATGAAACAAAATATTTGCTGACTTCTTTATAAATTAAATTAAAATAATAATAAAAAGTATTCAGAGATGAAATAGCAAAATTGTAGACAAAATAATTATAAAATTCTTATGCCATGTGGTACATTTTACATGTTCCTCTCTTCCATTTAATAAGCTGAAAGAACAAACCTCCTGCAAGAAACTCTTTAATCTGAGCAATGATTTGCATTTTTTTCAAGATGAAAACCTGATGTTATCTCTGATTCACTTTTTTGTTGTCTGCGTTTTTTATCATACACTTTTTTAATGTAAATCTTAGTAAAAAATTGAATGGGAAACCACAAAACCACAAGTGTAAGGACACTTGTTAATTCAACGGATAACTTCTTTAGCAAATTAGTCAGAAAAGATGAAAAAATTTCTTTTCTTATTTTTTTTTTGTTATTATTTCAAGAGCAAAGAAAGTGACTCTTGACTCTACACTGTCCTGGTCAGACTACCTTAGAGGCATTGTGTTCAGGTCTGGGTGTCTGGATGCAACAGGTGTTTGACAAACAAAATGCCGAGTAACAGTTGAAAATTTTGAAGATGTTTAGTAGGAGATGGAAAAAGAGTAGAAATGTAATAGCCCACTTCTAAATATCTGAAGCATTGTCAGGTGAAACAGAGATTAGATTCATTTATTGGGACCCTTGGCGGGCAGAACAAAAACCAAACAGGTGAAAGTTGCCGAAAGGAAGATATTAGCTCATTGTAAGGAAGAACTGTCTAAAAATTACATTGCCTGAAAATATGTCTGGCTTTTAAGGGAGACAGTACATTTGCCATTACTAGACATATAGAGAGAAATGGAATGATCTCCTACCATGGATGTTGCAGAGAATCCTCATCCATCTGGTAAGGTTGTACTAAATAAACTTGATGTTTCCCACCAAATCTCAGACCCTATATGTCTAAAATGGCTATGTAAAGTATATTACATATTTTAAATGCCTTAAAGGTGTTCTTTTGTTCAAAAAGCCCTCAGTTCATTATTTGGTAAATTGATGAATGAAGCCTTCGCAGTATATGAAACTCTCCTAACTTTTCTATTTGAAACCTCAGGATTTTATGAGTCATTTGTACATAATGTGATGGATAGATATAGAAAGTTATTCGGTCATATATTTGGATATGTAGTTATTCAGGCTAATAAAGTAAAAGAAGCAATCAAAAAGAATCAAGATTATAATTTCCACTTCATGTGGCTTTATGTTACAATTTTTTCGTTGTTATTGAAGCACATAGGAGGCCTAAAATAAATGAGCTTATACCCATTTTCAAATAAAATAAAAAATGTATTTGGGGCTGGCCCCGTGGCCAAGTGGGTAAGTTCTCTCGCTCCGTTGCAGGCGGCCCGGTGTTTCGTTGGTTCAAATCCTGGGCGCGGACATGGCACTGCTCATCAAACCACGCTGAGGCAGCATCCCACATGCCACAACTAGAAGGACCCACAACGAAGAATACACAACTATGTACCGGGGGAGCTTTGGGGAGAAAAAGGAAAAAAATAAAATCTTTAAAAAAAATAAAATAAAATAAAAAATGTATTTCCTAAATAAAGACTCTCATCGTTAATAACCAAGTTCATTTACGATGAGTTCTAGAAAGATTCAGAGAAAATTAATTTTTTGTGAAGATTTTGTCCTATTCCCATTTAAAACTACTCTATTTCTATTGTTTTTAAATGGGCATGTACCGGTTTCATGTTTCCTCCACTTCCGTCTTTGGAAAAGGAGATGCCAGAGAACACAAACAACTAGGCTGATGTGGAAAAGATAAGACTAAGGGCAGGAAAAACCACTTTGATCAAGTCTTTATTTCACCCTTTTAGTTTTAGTTTTTTGTTTCCTGATTTATTGAGGATGGATGAGAATGAGACACTGAGCTGCCTTACCAGGGACCGGCATTGTCCAAACATTAAAACAGGATGACACGACCGGGGCCTGGACTTAAATTAAAGAAAGCCAGATAAGGAATATGGATTACAGCAAATACCAATGAATCGACAATATACTGTATATCAAGTGTAGCAAATACATGCAGTACCTACAAGGCATAAATCAGCTTAAAAAGAAGGCAACAGAACTAGGAGAGCTGTCTCCAATTGCGCAAGACTTAGGGGCTTCTAAAACTGCCATTCTCAGCTACAGTCTTGATACAAGTATTTCAATGAGGAAGAGAAAAAGGGGAGGAGCTAAAACTAAACTTAATGGGCGTGGTGTGTCACCAAAGCCCACCTCACCTATATCTACATGGGTAAGAGCATCTATGGGACTATGTGTGCCATAATGATGATGATGATGGTGGTAATGACTGCGATGATGTCCAACAAATAAACTAATTAATAGACCTAGATATGACCATGGAAGTGTGTTTCTCATTGAACATCTTTTCTTATTGGTGTCACGGAAAAAATGAAAATGCTTCTATAATACACTCCTCTGAAAAAGATAAAAAAATTAGACTAAGAATCCATTTCCAATGACTCTTCCGTGGGCACTCATAGACTTTGATGTCTTCAGGCTTTGAGGGCTACTATGCAGCATCAAATGTTAATTAAGCTCCCTAAAGACACCTGACTCTCCAATCCACTGGCTGCCTCACGGCCAGAAGCGCCTTCTACACCTTCGAGCTGGACAGCCCCTCCTTCCTGTGCAGCCCTTCGAAGCCTTCTCACCATCCTCATCACAGTGAATGCGATCTCCCCGGCCTCGTCTCTCACCGCTCTCTCTTTCACACCCTGTTGTCTATACTTTTTGAACTTCTTCTAACTTGTGTGTCCTTGAACGTGATCTCTCATCTTTATACTTTCGCACAACCAGTGCCCTCAGTATGAGACCTTCCTCTGCCTTTTGCCTGTCTAACTCTCACTTATCTTTCAGGTTTCTGCCTAAACATCCCTTTCCAGGACTTCCCCACACTCTTTTGACTGGATTAAGTAGGCACACGATGTGGTCCTAAAGCACCTGTACTTTTCTACAAAAGCACCTAACATTTTATTATTTGCTCCATTTATTTGTCTATCTTCCCTGATAAAAAGTAAATTCTGTGATAAATGGAATGCCTTGTCTTCAGTACCTAGCACAGGGCTTAGTACATATTGGAATACAAAAAAATATTTGTGGAAAGAATGAATAAATGAATTGAGTAGAGAAATAGGGACTATAAGGGACAGTGTGGGAACAAGTAAATTGGTTACACAGCTGAGTATATTTCCTCAACCATATGTAATGCATTACCCTCTTTCCTAAGAATTTAGCCACAAGAACGATCCTTCTTGCAAATAGAGAAATAGAGGCAGAACACTTTTTAATCAAATAATTAATTATCAGTGGAGATGGGATAAGGACTCATGACTCCAGACATTTTCTGCTCTTCACTGCAAATTGAGATTTATTTTAGTCGTGCTATCATAGACAAAAACACCACGCGCTGGATTAAGTTCTGCCCCAAACTAGGGGGAAAGATATTAGATGGGTCAATATAGAAGCAAGATATAAATGTAGTTTCTCTAGAGGCTTTACTTTCGTTAACTAATTTGCCGAGATAAATAATCCACGAGTGTAAAATGATCCTGGTGTTTGGAGGGAACTAAGAAAAGGACTGAATTTGCCTAGAGGTATTTCCAGATTAACCAATCTACGCTATGTGCCTCCAATGGAATTGGAAGCATCAGAGGAAATAGACATGCCCGAAAGCTGATTTTCAATCTCCTGATAGTTTATCAGATTTCTGGCATGATCATGTTTTTGTAATTAAGCAGAATAGGCTTGCTCACAAATAATAACTAAAAAGGACAGCTTCTCTAGTTTCAGAACACTGTGTCTTCTATTTCACAGGGCTGACTCTGGTGTGAAATGAGAGGAGAGCACTCTGGTTAGCACAGAGCCAACCACATGCTGCCTGCTGGCCTCGCTCTGCTGAGATTCAGCAGATTTTATCAGCCCGTTCAGATCCCCACTCCAGAGGACTCTGGGCACGCTGCACTTCCGCAGCCGGTTACCTTTATGGTATAATCTGAGATTAAATATCGGGGAGAAGAAGAAGAAAAAAAAGGAATTACAAGAATTGTACTTAAAATATAATAGTCCCACCAGGAGACACGCAACCCTTAAACCTTGAACACCAATGGCCATGCAGAACACCACCACGGGCTGAGCAATAAATCAACCACACAGAGCGATGACTATTATTTATACACCCGAAGGGCTCCCTGGTGACAGATAAGAATCTGCCTTTCTGTTTTCATAGAAACACAACAGGAAAAGAGTAGCCTATAAGTTCTAGTGGGGGGAAAAAAACATCTAACATATGTTTGCAGAAATCTGTTATAAAGTCTTCGTGCCATATTAGATGCATGGCTGCAATAGATGGGCAAATCTGTGGGAGTTTGGTACGCTGAAGTTGACCATGACGACTTAGGCATTGTTGCTGTACCCTGAGAGTATTATTCCATTAGCACTCACAGCCTCTCAGAAATCCTTAGCATTGGCCAGGAAACCTGCTGCATCCTCGCACTTAATTTAGAGTCTTCTGGATGGCCACAGGCAGATGTTTCACAGGCTTGTTTGCTCCTTTTGCTGAACACCGTTCACAACGTTATGAGCATTGAGCTCAGGGCGGCTGGATGCCAAATACCCACTTCTGAAGTCAATCAAGTTGGCTAGACTGCTATGTCCCATGTCATCGTTCTATGGTATCCAGCACAGATCTCTGAGAAATTTCACTGAGCCAAACAAATATTGGTTTTCAAACATCTATTAATCCTTAAAAGATTTTTATTCTTCAAAAATGCAATGTGAAGGCCTGTAGAGTGATGATCCCCATAGAGCTTCACAAATTTTCAGGTGTGCCTGAGTCACCTATGGGTGCCAATTATCACCATCACTTTATACCAGAATTTATTCAAATGTATTAATTGATATTTGAGAATTTTTTGAAGGCTTTGATTTTTCACGTCTTTCATGATGAAGGAAATTTCCTGCTTTACTTCAACTTTTTCTCTTTTGTTTGTCTTTTGCTCTTGAATTATTGCTATGACAATAATAAAAATAAATGTTATTTTAAAAAGAACAAAGTAGGGAGAAACCATTGCTAGCTCCATGTTTCCTACCTTGTCTGTGGCAACTTTTTCTTTTTTTGGTGAGGAAGATTGGCCCTGAGCTAACATCTATTGCCAATCCTCCTCTTTTTGTTTGACAAAGATTGTCACTAAGCTAACATCTGGGCCAATCTTCCTCTATTTTTTTCTATGTGGGATGCCACCACAGCATGGTTTGATGAGCAGTGTGTAAGTCTACACCCAGGATCTGAACCTACAAACCCCAGGCCGCCAAAGGGGAGTGTGAGAACTTAACCACTATGCCACTGGGCCAGCCACTGTGGCAACTTTTTTGAAAACTAATGTGGTGTTCCAAAGAAAATGGATCAAAGTATTCAAAGGTTTACCACTGAATTCAAGAAAGAGATCAGAGATGTCTTGCATAGTGAGCCATCTCTCTCTCAGGGAGATGAGAGGAAGTGGTTTGTAATAAATGTGCATTTTCACAAAAAACATCCATTGGTATTACCTGGAAAGAAAAATTGAGTTTTCCATTTTCAGCAGTTGAGGTTATCTGAGAAAACAAATATTAAATTTAGTCTTAAAGCACCATCCACACATAACAGTAATTACTCCAACATGTTTAACTGGCACCGACCAACAGAATTACAAGATAATTTATAACTTATGTAAATTACAATATTCTCACAAATACAGATGGCAACTTGATTTGAGGCCCGATTCATCAAGATCTAGTTCAGATCTGTCTGAATCTATTTCTAAATATTTCACATCTATTTAATCATGGTAGAAGATTGTGATCCTAAAATATCTAATTCACAAGTTCTTATAAAGGATCAACGATTCTTACAGATATTGACAAACCACTGAGATTATCAAACTCTTTTGGAACTTGAACCTGTGACACTTTTCCTCAGCTCTGGATTTTTACTCTTCAGTTAGTTCTAGATCTCATTATAAAGAAATATGTGTAACTCTGTGGGGACAAAAAAACAGAAAAAACATTGTCTGTCCTTCATTCTCTTCTTGAGGGGAAAACCTGTTTTTTCCAGATCTTACATTTATGTAGATAGCAATAGATTTAGAGTTAAACTTGGATTGTGGCCTGTGATGTCAATGTTGTGTGTTTTGGTATCAATTACGATCATGGAATTATTTTAAATTAATCACTTTAAATAGGAATTATACCCTTTATGTATGACACTTTTCTTTAAAAAAAAAAAAAGACGAAAGTCCTAAAAAAGATACTAGCGGATGCAGATTTGATTTTTAAATATTTTTAATTTAGAGTATAGTCTATACCTAGTGTTCTAAATTTATTCATCTTTGTCATTATTCTTTATAACAGCCCCTTTTTATCTAAAAACATTTCAATAGCTGTTGTGATCATCACATTAAAATAAGAGGAAGTAAGTTTGTGATGCACGAAGCTTTGCAAATTTACAGTTACAGATTTAAACATGACCTGGGGAACCAGCTTTGTTTTGACTCTGAATTTTGTGTATTTACTTGCCCCTCCTCCCTTTTGTGTGAGTGTTAAAAGAAATGGGCTCAGTTGAAAGACACTTCATGAAAGATGATTTGACATCCACATCCAGATAAATACCAAAAAGGATGCGCAGCAGAAGAGCCCCAGTTAAGCTTGTTTTAATTTAGCTACTTAAATAGCTAATCTCCACTTTTTATATCCGTTACATTGTATGCCAATCAAAAATCTTGCAAATTATAACTTTTCCCGATCTGAAAATATTTGTTCTTGGCTTTCATTAACATTGGCTTCAGTATCTCTTTTACTACAAAACCAAATACTACCAGGCAACGTGCACAAGATAAATATTTGAAGGATATCGCTTTCTAGTGATTTTCTTTCTTTTTCATTTTCCTTCCTCTGCCCTCCCCTGCGCTCCCTTCTCCTCTCCTCTCTCTGTATGTCCCTGTTATGTGAGCAAATGATGAAGTGGTGGAGAAGTTCAGACCTCAGACTCTATAGAATGGCCACTAGGTCCACAGTTTCCTTCTCATGCGACTGGAAAACTGGCTTATTTCCTTGTAGAAAACTCCTTTCTAGGTTTGATCAGCCTCGTGTACTTGGGTGCAATTGCAGTTCTGCTTCAAATCGGAGCGCCCCCATCCTGCTGTTTCCTTGTTGTCTCCTTATAAATTTGCAAAATGCTTCTATTCTTTCCACAGGCCACAGGAAGTTCTTCGATTCTTAGTTCTAAGTCAGAACCAGCTGATTAGATAAGTAAATGTAGAAAATGAAAGAGAGGGTTATTGCCTCAAGGTGGCCCAAAGGGATTCCTTTTAACTAGTCCTCAAATTTGAACGTTTTGAACCACAAAAGATTTGTCTGCACATTGAAAACTAATATACATATATATATTTTTTAAGAAAAACGGCACAGAGAATGGTGAGCTGTTTTCTGGGAGAAGTCTTGCATCTTATTGGAATAACACATTTAGAGTTCTTAACACTCGTTTCTTTTGGGCACAGACATTTCCTCTAAACTGAACACATTTTTGTTTTTCTGTCTAAATAAAGTGTGATTTTATTCTCAAATACAGAATTTCACAATTTTTTTTAGAAAATGGCGTGCAGACAGTAACTAAGTAAGGTTCTCATTTCTTCCGTACAGTCAAGGCCTTTCCATCCCAATGATCTGCACTGATTATTGTTGTGTACAAGGTGCCTCTCGAGGGAGGAAGTGGGGCTATGAAGATGAGTAACACACAATCCTTACCTGTAAGGGTCTTGCATGAATAGACAAACCAGCTACTCAGCTAAGTGTGGTGGAAGCTGTAGTTAGACAAGGAGCTGTTCTGTGATCCTGTAGAAGTGACTCAAACTTTCCACATTGTGGTATTCCATATAAAAAGAGGAACAGAACTCTTCTCTGCCCTTTTTCTGCAGGGGCTACGGAGATAATGATCATAAAGTTTAAAAAAGTGATGGCTAGTATGATTTGTCTTAATTTACTTGAATTAACTTAATTTACCTTCTGCCAGTGTCTTTTCAGTGTGCGATACACGTACATACACATGCGCACACTCTCCTCTGGGAAAGAATACACAGTGCTCCCTCTCAGCTGATCCGCTTAAAGGAACGACATTAGAACACCTGATAGAACGTGTTCAATGTACATGAAATTAATTTACATTTTGCCCCACTTTTGTTATGAAGCCTTTCCGCTGCTTTTCAAACATGATTTCACTGTATGAACATGTGGATACACGTACCTCTGCATAGAGCCCTAAAATTAAATTGACTTGCTGGCTAAAGTTAGAGAAAATCCTTCTCTAGCTTCGTTCTACCACTCAATAAATTATTACAGTCTGTGCACAAAACACAAATTACATGCTTTATTAGTATGTTCTGTGGTAACCTCAAAACCACAAGTGTTTACATGTGCTGCACGCATGCACTTTGGGGCTTTTTAATAGCTGGTTGACAAGAGATTAAAGGCAGAAATATGGCATTTTATTAAAGCAAACATATCAGTATGCCTACCATGATAAAATGATCTAGTTTTCTTCAGACACAAAAGTTTCTGTTGAGTGATACCTTTGAAATTCCTTGCAGGCACCCTATTATTCACTTTCCTCAACAGAGAGCAGCTGCAAACGGTCTCCAATTTTCAAAGAGTATTGCCTGGTCATTCTTTACTGTCAAAATGAAGAAGAGCATAAAAGTTAAGTCAATAAAGTAATATAAAATGCTTAATATAAAAATTCAGGAATGAATGATTAACCATTAAAAACTTACAGTAGCTATTTCATCCAGGAAAAAAAAAATTAACATTTCCCCTGAAACCTATTAACACTCCTTGTAAACAATATTCTTTTTTGAAATATATGACCTTTCCTAATGCTCTCCACACACACAGCATTTTTCTTATATCCACTTTACCTCCGCTGATATGAGGTTGAATTCCTCAGGAGACAGTGTTCCGAGCCCCCTCCTCAGATACGTGTGGTCCTCTGCTGTGTATTCCACACAGATGTACTCATCAGTGTTGGATGCTGACTCTGACAACCTGTTGTTGCTGATCCAACTCCAAAATTATAGAATGCGCCAGTGGACAAACAGGAGACAAAATACACTGCCTGGCTTTAAACCCACAGTTTCCTTGTCAATCTACAAAATTTGACAAATTCATAATTAGCAAAATTAGTATAAATACCCCTCTTTTCTTGGTTACATCCATTTCCCACTGACATCTCTTCGGTACTTGTGAATGGTACATAGAGAAAAGCCGGTGCAGAGAAATGTTGCATGTGCAGAGAAAAGCAGAAGTAAAAAATATTTCTCTATATTTTTGAGGAAACTATTTAAAAGGGCAGGGTTAATTTAGTCCAGGACTTCTTTTCAGAATTAAATCATCAAGAATCAAGACTGTTCAGGACCCATCTTAAAGCTAATCCTTCATCACCCTGATCTTAATAAGAAAACTAACACCCTAGGTATAATATGTATGAAGAATGGTTTTGATTGTAAAATTGTAAAATGATATGGCCATGGTCAATAAGACCACCCCTTATGGCTGCCATATGCTTTCTATACAATGGCTCTAGAGTCACCGGAGAACATTCCACCATATCATCATCAGAAAACCATCCCCAGGGCTGCAGGACACTGGCTAGCGTGAGAGGTGAATGAGTATGATTTGACCCTGGGAGTAAACTCACACTGCGGGAATTTTAAGTATTCCTGTAAATCTCTCCTTTCACAGAATTCATTTCCTTAATAGATACTGTGAACTGACATTTCCCAGAAGTTTTCCTCCAAAGATTGGAAAAAGATATCCAGGCCATTCCCTAAGGAGAAAGGAAGCAGTCTGAATGGTATCTTTGTTGGGTTAATAAGTATTTGTTTAGCACCTAAAAGGCCTTCTGCTCTTGAGGAACACCTCAAAGAGAAAAGATGCATGGACAAGAAGTAACTAAAGAACGCAAGCACATTCAGGACAATAACGCTCACATGCTTTAGGTAGGTGTAAACGGTATGTGCAATGCGCCCTGTATCTGTTTGCTTGCCTTATGCTGACATTTTAAAACATCAAATGGTAAATTCCCTTCATGAAATCTACAACATTTCCACTGTCCACATCACTGATGGCCCTGGCCTCGCTATCTCTACCCTACAGGGACAATTCACAGTCCTCCCTCTACCTCTGCCAAGTTTGGGCGTGTATTGTCTTGTGGTATTCTCTTTTGTCAGCCATTTAAATGCAATTTTTAAATGATAAACTCTACTTATATCATTACTTGTTTTCCTATGCATTTGACTTATTAAAACACTATGAAATAAGATGCATCATTTCTGGTAGTTTTCAGTTATATTGTAGTTTTTCTCTTGATTTTTTGATTTTTTGATGTCTGTGGCATACATTGTGCTACACAATCTAGAAGAGTAAAACCAATTGCAACAGTGAGGCTAAGGAAATGTGGAAGTCTTGGATCTGAATGAAACTTCAAATTTTTCTTATAGGTCATTATAAAAACTCTGACTATATTTTCTCCCATATCTGAAACAGGGGCCCCAAAATGTAAGTTTTTGTTTTCTCATCACTTTCGTTCATTATCAGACCAAAAAACTATCATAATTATTTTTCAATGTTGCATGGTTAATTTATACATTTTACAAATGATATCAATTTCTTCTTCGTCTCTTCCAATCCTCTTTTCTTACCTCTCAGAGACCTACTGAACACACCATATGTTTTTATGTAAAAACGTATTGGTCATGGTTCTAGAAGTTGAACTCACAAAGGAAAATTAAACATAGGTTTTGACCTCAAAGAAATTACAGTCCAATTTTTTAAACATCATGATAAGGACAAGTAAAAAGTTATGTGAGGTAAGTCCCAAAGGTTGCTTATTGAGCTCCTGTTTTAAAGCTACACAAGGCAATAAGTGACTGATAAATGTTATATAATTTAATCCACAGAAGTGTGAAGGATATAATCAGGGCCTTTGGAAACTCTCATATTAAGAGGATACACATTTGAAGAGAAATCTACCAAAGAGACCAAAAACAAGTAGACATGGAGGCCGAACTAGAACATAGTCAAGAAACTCAAAGATAAACAGAAATGACATCCAGTGCTGTGGAAAAGTCAAGAATTAACATGATAAATGAGCAATGATTTGAGGAGAAACGAGCCATTACTAACCTTTGAGAAAGGAATGGAATGGAGACGTCTGATTAATCATTCTAAGTTAAACACAGATATTAATCTTTGCTCTCTTAGGAAATTTTATTGAAATGACAGTAATAATTTAAAAAGTAAAACGCTACAAAACAAAAAAGCATTAGAGAAAACACGATAGCAGATTAAGAAATTTCAAGAATACTCAGGAAGACGAAAAGTTGACAGCTGTGTGATAACAAACTTAAGTATTAACATCTTTGACTCTATTAAGGGCCAAGAGGAAGTAAGTTAATTTTCACCCAACAATCCCAGAATATCTGAAAAATTGGAGGCATCTGGCATATATGAAGGCAAGGACATAACATGGGGAAAAGAAAAGGGAGATTTGTTGTAAGTCTGTATGAATAGTACCTACACTCCATCTGATTTGGCCAGGTAACTGCACCTCTGCATCCCACAGGGGGTGGGATGTTTACTACTGAGATACTTTGAATCAGAGAAGCTCTGGGCTCAATACACATTTGAGCATGAGAGTGAAGCACCAAGAAGGGGGAGAGTGAGTGAAAGCGAGTATTAAACTGGAAACCCACACTCCCCCTGCCCCTCACCTGGCTCTCAGAGACCTGGCAGCCAAGATAAAAAACACGCTGTCTACACCATCCTTACCCTGCATCACAGTCAAGAGATTGGAGGGTTTCTTTCTGAGGAAATTTCCCAGTCCAAGAGAAAATTCCTATATAGACTGGCATTTGGAAACCCCCAACTAAAAGACCAAGTTTCCACACAGTCAGCAAATCTACCCACTCGCTTCCTGTTAGTGTGTCACTGCATCACTTGGAAATGAACAGAGAGCCAAAGATAGAAAGCATCTTTTTAAAGCTTCCGACTTGAAAGACAAAGATTAAAGGAATAGAGAAAAGGAACTCAGAGAAAATAAGACCATTAAGAGAGAAAGAGAAAACTAAAAACACAAACCAAAAAAAAATCCTGAAATTGATAACCGAGAAAAAAAGTAAGAAAGTAAGAGAAGATTCATTAAAAAAGGATACTACTAAATAAAAGAAATATTCATAAAACAACATCTCTTGAAAATTAATAACTAGTACAGGAGAAGTTAAAAATTCAATTTGAGAACTACAAGACAAAATGTAAGAACTTTCTGAGAAGGTAGAACAAACATGTGAAAATTAAAAATTGTATAAGAAAGAGTCAAGCTAGGAGTTATAGAAAGAGAACAACAAAATCGAAAGGAAGAAATTCTTCAAAGAAATAATGCAAATAAATTTCTCAGAACTAAAATTAACCCAAAACATTGATCACCAGATTCAAGGGTCCATGAAACACTCAACTCAATGAATGAAAAAAAACCCAACCAAACACAGCATTTAAAAAGTCCAGGCCACCAAGGAAAAAGAAAATCGTGAAAGCTAGCAGGCAGATGTCTCCAAGGAAAACGCCGCCATATTGATAGAGATGTAACAGTCCTGTCAGAGAATCTGAAGATAAACTAATAATAAATATAAAAAGGAAGTAAGGAAAGAATTCAAAATAAGGCAACTATTAGCTGCTAGGGCAGAATAAGGAAGAGAATGTAATTGTTGTACTTACACTACTTAACTATAAACAATAGGCCTATAATTATAGTACCGTACACAGTGACCAGCGAATTAAACCGTGATTGAAATATCGCAGATAGGCAAGTGGAAGAAGATGAAGGGGTTGGGGAGCTCCTCAGGAACAGTAAATTGCATTCTTTTGTTATGAGAAATCAATAGACAATGTCTAAAATAAGGAAGTCTAAAAATAGCAATATACAAGTGTTGTTTTGAAAACCAGATTTTAACGCAGAAGAAATATCCAAAAGAATTTATGAGGAATGGTTTAGAGTGGAAGAGGGCTGCAACTGCTGTTTTTATTTTCAAGGCTTAGAGTAGTAGGTGCTTTTAAAAATATGTATATTTATTAGTTAGTTAAAAATTAAAAACTGAAAACATTGAATGAGGTAAATATAGATGCATTGATGTGGTATTATGTTCAAGACATTAAGTTATATTAAGTGAGCTACAGAAACACACAGTTATGTTGTTAAAATTATATATTTGGATGTTTACTCATATATGTATTTGTGTTGAAAAAGACTAAGAAGGAGCCACGTCAAACTAGGGTATCAACCCAATGGGAGGAACTTAGACAACTCAGTATAGATTTGATTCCCTGAAATTTTTGTATTTAAAATATCTTCAAATATTACGGGTATGACTTTTAAATATTTGAACACTTAAACAATATTCCATCCATATGACATTATATGTGTATGTACATAGAGAAATATATAAAATCATGGTCACTAAAATATTGAGATGATATCTCAGGGTGATGGAATTTTACTTAATTTTTACTCAATATTTTACCCTATTCTCTTGTTTGAGTATTTGGAATTGACAAAGCAATTGTCAGCATGCATGAGTATAGGGCACAATGATTTCAGTATAGAACTATGACATGAGAGCATGTATATATGTAAGTGACAGTTATATTAAGATGCTATGATTACAAATTTTTTTAAATTTACCCATATTTTGCGTATGTGGCATTTACACAAAAAATTATGACAGTGGCTCTAATAAAATAAACAAACAAAAAGGGAAGAGAATCAGTGAATGTGGAGAGAAAATAGGGGGTGAGTAGGGAAAAGAACTTGTGTTTGTTGAGCATCTGCTATATGCTAAGTTGTCTTGGTGGCAGGAAAGTAATATGCACAGATTTTTCTCCACGGCCCTAGCACAGTATCAGATCTCTAATTAACATCCTTAATAAGTTATTGTATCTAAGAATGAATGAATCAATAAATCACTGAGTTGTGGAACATTTTTAAATTTGGCAAGAAAAGAAAGAAGGGAAATCATGGCGTCCATGATAGTATTGAGCAGTAGCAATATTAGGGAATGGGATTTTATTTGATTTTCAGGATAATGGAAACTGAATATATTTAAAGAGAGAAGGAGTTCCATTGACGGTTGAGATGCAGTTGTAGATGAGGTCCTGAAAGGACTAAAAAAGATGAAATCCAGGGGCAAATTGAAGCATTAGCTTCAAGTGCCTTTGCTGAGAGACAAGGAGAATGGCAGTTGCCCAATATAAGTACGGTTACACGTCAAGGTGATTTTGAAGGCATCTTGGTGAGTTTACTTTGGGTTGTCTCAAACTTCACATAAGTAGTCACAAGCTTGTGCTTGAAAAGTAACAAAAATTTAAAATGGAAGTTTTTAAAAAGTCTCTTAAAAACTAATACTCAAGCTTTCTTGGAATATCTCTAAAACTTAGCTACCAAAATATCCTTAAAAACAGTTAACCGGGGCCATCCCCATGGTGTAGTGGTTAAGTTCGTGTGCTCCACTTCAGCAGCCCAGGGTTCCCAGGTTCAGATCCTGTGGGCAGACCTATGCACCACTCATCAAGCCATGCTATGGCAGTGTCCACATACAAATAAAAGAAGATTGGTGTAGACGTTAGCTCAGCGACAATCTTACTCAAGCAAAATGAGGAAGATTGGCAACAGATGTTAGCTCAGAGCCAATCTTCCTCACCAAAAAAAAAAAAAGTGGTTAACAAATGTAAATTTCACAAACATCAACAATGACCTTTCATTAGCATGTTTGGTAACTGTAGCACTATCTCTTTTGAAAGCGTATATTATACTGTATTAAATAATTTAGATATTTTGTCATAATTCCAGACTTATTTTATTGCAACAAATCAGAAGGTGAAGGATCATGAAATTCAAATCATGCTTTCCTTCTTTCATCAAACTATTGATAAAATTGGATATTCATTTTGGATTGAGCTTAAACTCTTTGTAGTGCCCATATTCTCATCTGTAAATTAGGATTAGAATACATATATTTGGAGCCCCCTGAGCTATTAGCTTCCACAGCTATAACCACGACTATAATGGACATTGTCAACAGAACCCTCTCAATAATCCCCAAAAGTTAGGTCACTATTCTCACCTTAAAGGCATTAAGGCCTATAATTTAGATGTGAATTACCATGGGAAGAATGAGAGAGCCCAGTAAAATCTCTCAGTGACTGAATATTGAAATTTAATGAAATGATTATTAATATGCATTTAAATGGAATATTCTTGAAGATACATATCTGAGGCATGCTTTCTCTGTGCTTTTTGGTCTCTAGGTACCCACACAAAATTGAGACCTGAAGATGTGGCCATTGATTAATATAATGAATCCCTTTAAATGAATGGATTATATGTGAATAGAATTAAACTCTTAATTAAAAGTAAAATAACTGAGATATTGGACATAGTGTACACATGGATTTATTTCGTGTGTATTCAAAAAAGAATCTGAATATTTTCATCATAAATATCTTACTCCAAATTCCCTGATAAATTTAATAGCAATTTTATATCCCGAATTTCAATTTTAAATGATGTGGAATATATAGAGAGAAACTGGGTTAATTAAAATGGCCAATCTCTCCTATAGGACATCTCTCCTATAATCTATAAATAATGCAGAGAGAAAAACAGAGAATAAAGACTGCACCAAGTGTCAAGATTGGAAAGATAGCACATAAAAAAATCAGAAATTGATGTATTTACTTTAAAAAGAGACTAAACATATATTTTAAGCATGACATCATGCTGGAAACTGACTAAGGCTGGGTCTGCATCAAACACTGACCTAACAGTTCATGTCATAAGATATTTGACTTTAGAGAACATTTGAACTCTTACCAAGGACTCAAACCAACTTTGAGAGTCCCATGGTGAGGCGTGTGTGAATAACAATAGGAGTTTGTAATTTAACTGGAAATGGATTTTAACCAGGTGGTAATATTATGGGTCACACTCAGATGCTCTCATACACTGACGTTTAGAAAGATTTAGACTTTTTCTTGACAGTAGGTACAGATCACAGACTCTGTCTTGGACTAGTGTATCTCTTGGGTGCTTGGTAGACATTGAACTTTTCTGATAGATGGAGAAAATGAGGTTACAAAATTGCTATACTATCACTTACTCTTAGATGGAGCAGGTAAAAATCCTTAGGGAAATCATGTTAATGGGCTATAGGTTTTCCAGAATTTCGCTATATGCTTGGAAAAAGAGTAGAATGCAAACTTTAGATTTGAGCCACATCCCCATTTCATTTCTTTTAATAGTAGTGTGGTTTGGTGAGGTATTTTTAAATTTTGAAAAGCAGAGCCATAAAATATATCTTTCTAAATAAGTGTATTCAACTGAAAAGCAATTTTTTTCCTTAAAACATAACACATTTAAGAATATGAGTATCAGAAGTTGAAATTGGTGCCCAAAATAGACTTTTTGATAAAGTGCTTAGAGACAGGCAGACTCTTAGAGACTCTTGAGAGTTTCTTTCTGGTGATGAAGATCAATTCTCATCTTGTGAGAAGATAAGAGTGTGCTAAAGTCTCAAATAAAATGAACCTACCTTGAATCCTATAAGTGGTACAGGACACAAAGGGAGAAAAGTAAAAAAGAAAGATATTTGTTGAGCAAGAGAAGAAACTAATAAACATAGGAAAAAAAGTAAATGTTTACAACTTTCTCTTAAAACTGCTTATTCAAGCTCATTCGGTGCATTAACAGAAAAGGAACAAAGACAGTGCTCTTGTCATCTGTCTAACTTGAAAACTCATTAACATATTATTAGCATATGACAAAGTTTACATTTCCCCCTTACAAGCTCATGGCTTATATGGGCATTCAGCACACCGACAATCTGGTCTGAAATTGTGTGTATGTTTTTGTGTTTCTATTCCTGAACTCTTCTCCTCCAGTGCAACTCTCGAACATAGAACTCCCATTCACGTTGACTTTGGAAGAAAGCCTGCCCCCTTAAACCCCTACGTTAAGTACGGACAATGAAACGCCTCGTTAGGGACCTTAATTTAAAGCAGCACACGATTCTGGACGTCAGAGGTAATAATTACTTCTTAATGAGCCTGACTTTTCCCTGAGATGAGGAAGACTCTCTGCCTTGTTTACAGTAACTCTGAATTTATTTCTGGCTTTCTTCGAGGGCTCTTATTTTTAAAAAATTAACGTTATGTCTGTCTTCCTGGAGTCATACTCTGCCTTCTCTATACTCAAACCATGTGCCGTTCAAGCACTGTTAAAACTAATTATCCCCATATTTCTGGCACATGCAAGGGCCAATAGGAGTCATAAAACCCATACCCCAGCTTTCAAGCAGAGCTGCAGATAAACTGTGTCAGGCTGGCAAGGGTCTACCCCATGATTTTAAATAATTTCCACGTGAACTATATATATTCAAAATATCCCAGCAAATCTCAGCAATAAAACTGAAAGGCTCTTGAACAAATTGATTTTATAGATACCTATTATAATCTTGAGAATTTAAGATATATTTTTGTAGTCTGAGAAGGATTTGAAAAGTGATGCCCAAGCATATGTGCAGTTATCTGACAACCTGCTTTAATTATAATATTAAGCATTTCTTGGTTTTCTCCAATATAGTCAAATCTTTCCCCCATCTTATCAGCTAACCCTAACATCCTGCCAAAATTTTATCTGCATTTCATACAAAATAACTGAGAATTTTGTTAACTTTTTATTTTTAGTTTTTGGATGTCGAGTTTAGATCACATAATAAAACTCCTTTGGTTTACAGATAGGAAAGAGAGACATTAAATAATCTGTCTAAAGTCGCGTAATATACATGTGACAGAAGCAGAACTTGACCCCAGGTATTTAGCGTTTGGTATTTGTCTCGAAACCTCTCTAGTCCATTAAAATCTGCCCTTTGTTTCTGGGAAAAGAGAGAGCCAGTTATTCCTTCTAACGTTTTTGTGAGATAAATACCATCATGTCGGGATCACTTAAAAGAAACGTTTTATGACTTTCCAGTTTGAAACTAGAAGACCGGGGCATTCATTTCTTAGTCCTTCTACGCTAGTGCCCAGTCAGACCCACTGTTTTGAGGTTGGAGAAAACCTTAGCAAGCAGGTGAAGACTTGTCAAGGAATGTCAGGCAGCTTCCTTAGGAGTCCTACCTAAACTTGACCAACACAGAGAAAACTGAGGCATAGGTGTGCTCATGTCACACCACAAGTCACAGAGTCAGGACTGGCACTACTGTCACCGATTTCCAGCACAACTCTTTTTTGACTCAAAAGCTGACTTCTTAGACATTTTATTTGACATTTTATTTATCAGTTTATACTTGTCAAGTGGAAATGAAATTGCAAACTTGGACAATAATTTGCATTACTGTGACCCCAAGTTCCTTAGCCCACGTAGGTGGGTTCAGAAAAAGCAGGTGTCAGCTTGGGTTTATTTTCCTTGTTCCTTCGGTGTTATTCATTTTTTTTTTAAGATTTTTAAAAATTTTTTTTCCTTTTTCTCCCCAAAGCCCCCCAGTACATAGTTGTATATTCTTCTTTGTGGGTCCTTCTAGTTGTGGCATGTGGGACACTGCCTCGGCGTGGTTTGATGAGCAGTGCCATGTCCTCGCCCAGGATTGGAACCAACGAAACACTGGGCCGCCTGCAGCAGAGCACGCGAACTTAACCACTCGGCCACAGGACCAGCCCCCCTTTTGTGTTATTCTTTATAGTCAACCACCCAAAAGTTGCTATATGCAAAGAGAGTTTGTTTTCATACTCTAATACCATCCTTTCCAATTTTTCCCTGGTTCTTTCACATAAGTGTTATATTGATTTTCAAAAAGAGTGTTGGCCTTTTAATTGTATCCTTCTACTTCTAGAATTTAAAACATGTTTAAATCCATTAAGGCTTTAAGAGATTTATCTTTATTTTAAAATTTAATGCAGAAATTGAGACTATTCTATCTCAAAAACATCTCATTTTCAAATCTACTTACTTCAATTCCCAAGGTTCAAATAAAATGTAAAGTGAAAAGCTTAAGGAAAGTTTTCCTCTTTGCCAGAATCAACCAGAGGTGTGGCTAATCCACCTATATATTTAGAGCTTGTGGACTGTGCCTGGAGGACAAAAGTTAATCCTAAAAGTTAATCCTAAAAGTTAGGATTTTATAAAGCCTCCGAAACACAGCCAGGTCTGTAACGTTTAGAGTAATGAGATCACCTCCCAATGCGAGTAATATTGGAAATGTCCGATTGTGCAATATTTCATTGCCTTTATTAGCATATTATTTGGGCTTCTCAGAAAATTAAATAACAAAATTAGCAGAATAATAAGTAGTGAGTTGGACCATCACTGGCTGCCTAAAAGAAAGGGCTTTTTTGAATTTTGGAAGTTAGTATCTCATTCAAGAATCAGCACCTGAGAGTCCTCAAGTTTTTGTTGTTTCTCATTCAATTCCTAGCCAATGGAAGAACAAATGGGATGATATGAAATAATGCAGACTCGAATTTAGTAGAACTGTATTTGACACCCAATTTTGCTGCATCTAGGTACAGTACCTTAGGAAACTCCTCTAAGCCTCAGTTTTTTCATCCATAAATTGGGGATAAGAACCTAAATCTATAAGATTGCTGTGAAGAACAAATTAGGTAATAGATATGAAATGGCCAAACACAGTATCTGGCATATGGTAGAAACAGTTTCTGAAAACCACGGTCCAAGGTGAATTTAAAGAGGAGTAGAAATACGTGTCATCTAAATAATTGAAATGTGCATGCTAACCTTTGTTCTTCCAACAGCAAGAAAAAGTATCAAACCTCATAATTTTGTTTTCTTCTCTACATGAGTTTTGAAGGCAGCAAGCCAAGCTGTATAAATTCCAAAGGTTTTCATCTGATTTTTCAGCCTGTTTATTTGAGATGGTATCTAATTGATTTGTTATAACTATGAATTATAGATTAAACCTAAATAAATTTGAAATATATACACTAAAATGCAACCCTAACCAGTGAGTTGGAATCATTCAACATCAACAAGTACTTGAAACATGCATTGCAACACCTGGCCCCAGCTCAGCAGAACCTTCCTGCAGATCACCTAACTGTTTATGAATCAGTGCCAAATAAGTTACTAGATAATCCCAAGCACCTGGTCTTGGGTAAAAAAACGGTGGGGCCAGTGCCCAAGTGTGGCTTACTCGTATGTACAATGCATATAGTCTTCCAGAGAAATAGCAACAATAGCATCAACTAAAATCACAATATATAAAGACTTTAATATTTATTAAAATAGCAATAAACTTTCTAAACCTTTAGCCGTAGCACTTGACATCTGACAAAGGCCATGCACAGCTACATTAGAAATTGTTCATCCCTTTCGGCAATCAGCTACCGAAAAGCCAGTAAAATTCATTAACTATTAAGATTCAGCAACTAATTAAATTAAAGCTTCCAACATTTTCAGAAAGTGCAGGCTGGTTAGAACCAGCATATCCATTCTCCCAAGATAATCCAGACTCTCAAGGCAACAGATTTATTTTCTGGAACTTGATAACTTTATCTTAATATTTGTATGAAAGAGCTAAAAAGCCATCAATGTTCAATTCTATTTTAAAGAAAAAAGTGGTAATGGATTTGGCCTATTGGATACAAGATGTTTTAGAAGAAGAAAGTGAAGGAGGAGGAAAAGGAGGAAAAGGAGAAAAAATGGTTAAAAAGCTCACATGACTATAACAATGTGTGTTGGCCCTAGGCTGTGGAAACAGACTAACGGGACACAACAGACAGCCCAGGAATATTTCTATGGAATATATGGTTTAGTATTCAGAATATAAAAATATCTTACAATTCTATGAGAAAAACCCAATAAGAATGTTTTAATCTCGCTAGTTGTAAGTGAAATGAAAATTAAAATAACAATGATCTAGGGGCTGGCCTGGTGGCCTAGTGGTTAAGTTCACATGCTCTGCTTTGGCAGCCCAAGATTCACAGGTTTGGATCACAGGTGCAGACCTACACACTGCTCACAAAGCCATGCTGTGGTGGTGTCCCATATACAAAATAGGGGAAGAGTTGTGCAGATGTTAGCTCAGCAACAATCTTCCCCAAGCAAAAAGAGGAAGATTGGCACAGATGTTAGCTCAGTGTCAATCTTCCTCATCCAAATAAAAACCCATGATAATCTGCCTTTTCACACTCATCGGACTTCCCGATATTAAAAGTTGTTTTAAAGTGCTAGGATGTGGAGATATAGGAGAAATTGGCAATATCTGGGAAAGCTGCAGAGGGGTACAACCTAGGACCAAGAATTTTACCCATCGGGAACCTTGTGCGTGTGGATATAAGAAAACATATACAAGAACAGTCATTGCATTATTGGCTGTAATTAGAAACCAGACTCAGAAATAAGATTGCCTGGGCTGCAACCCTGGTACCAGTATTTACTAACACTATGAACTTGGGCAAGTTATTAACCATTTTGAGCTGTAGTTTCCTCATGAGTAAAACAACCTGATAGTGCTATTGTGAGGATTAAATGAGTGCATACATAGAAAGCACTTTTAAAAAAAGGTCTTCCACATGTAAGTGTTTCCTATTATTTTTAATTATTATATTTATTTAACCTACCCTTGTTATGTACCTATACCAGTTTACCCACATAACATGACAGAAAGTGAATATATTTACACATCAGAACTTCATTATTCCACGCTCCACTAAGTCACATGGAAATCATGGGTCTTCTGGTCTTCAAACTTCATTTCAGCTGCAGAAAACTTTCTCCAACAAAAGCTTAAGCAGAAGCAGGTAAGAGAGTCTATGACAGTCCTCATCTTTCAGCAGCTGGAATGACGTGGTTAATCTGCATCAGCTCACCCAGATATCAAGGGTAAATAGAAATGAGCATGATTAAAGAAAACCAGATGTTCTAAACCCTGCACCTAAGGACTGGAGAGGTTAGGGATGATGTTCACTTTTTTGAAAGGAAGCACTCCAACTCCCCAATAAATAATTGTTCCCTTACTTAATTTAAAATGTGATTTGACTTACAAAACACACACACACATACAATTTGCTGAAAATTTTTAGAAAATATGTAATTCAATGGGGAGTTTTGGGATCGTTTCTTTCATAATTGCAAAAGTAATTTTAAAATTTTAAATATTAAAAATATAGAGTAAAAAAATAAAAGCTCTCTTAACCTCTTCCCTTCACTCTGATAATTTCCTTCCTTGACATTATACACTCGCATATACACACATATATACACAGGTATATATACATATATACATATATATACATACATATATGCATACATATGTGCATACTTTAAATGCACATGAGATTTCAATATTCATTACATATGTATAGGATTGATTTTGCCTTAATTCTTTATTTTTTAATAATATATTGGCTGTTCTGTGTATATTATAAGGTAGGGTTTTAAACTTTTACCCATATGCATCCAATTATTCCAGTATCATTTATTAAATATTTCCCACAGATTTAAAAATGCCATTTTTATCATAACCGTAGTCTCTTTCTACAATCTAGTCTATTTCTACTGACCTATGATTCCATTTCCATGCCCAAACCACATAATTTTACTTAGTGCAGTTTTATATTATATTTTATATTATATTTTGAAATCTGTAGAAAAAATTCTCCCTCATTCCTCCTTTAAAATTTTTCTTGCCTATTTCTGTGCTCTCTTTCCTCCATATAATCTTTATAATTTACTTATAAAGTTTCATAAGGTGTATTTTTGAGATCTAGATTGGCATTTCTTTAAACTTATTGATTTATTTGTAAAAATAGGATATTTTCAATATCCCAAGATATACTGTAAGAAGAAAAAAGTGGATTAGAAAAAAACACACCTTTCTTGAATATTGAATGTCAGAGAAAGGTAATTTTCTAAAGATAGATAAGTGAAGGTACTCATTTTTATTGTGAAATAAGAAGGAAAGGATAAAGTGAAAAATAAAGGCACAAACAATATAATGCATTATAGTTGAGTAGATTTGATTTTAAGGCAAGTCTCTTTTACCCTGTCTGGACCAAAATGTTCTCATCCATTAAATAAGAAAGTTGGACAGAATGAGGTCTAAAGCCTTTTCCAGCTCTCTATTCTATGATGCTCCTCGTCAAAGCAGGACAAAATCATGAGCCAAAGCATATGGAGCTAAATACTGATCCAGACAAACTGTGCTTGGCTATGCTCACACCTTGTTCTGGGAGGAAAGTAAATGTGTTGTCCTCCATACATTTGTGGATTGGTCAGCCAACAAAAAGGAAGGTGCTATCAATCTGATAGTTCACTTGTGAATATTGAGGCTCAGAGGAGTTTAAGTAAATTTTTCAAGATCACGCAGCTGGTAAGAAGCAGAATGTTACTTCAGAATTAGATGTGTGATTCTAAGGTTGATTTTTTTTCCTTTGTGTGGAGCGATTCTGAGTACTTGATGAAGAAATAATGGAATAGAAGGATGGATGAATGGGTGAAATGATCATATTTCAACTGTGTCTCCTCATTCCAAAGTAGAGAAAGAGGCATTCACTGAGAAAAAGGAAGAGTAGATCTTGTTTTAGAATTTGTTTTTTCTCATCATCATAACTAGCTTTCAGAGGAATCACTTTTCAAAAGCACCGATAGAAATGGACTTAAACTAACTTTAAGCTTCTAAGAATGAAGACAGGAGAAGTCCTTCTGTGCCCCATCATATAAGAGAATTCGACCCCAAAAATGAATGTTATCCATATCTTCTATTTTCCTAATTAGCCTCTCTTCTACTATATATCTGATTTATAATAATACCATGAATGATAGCTTTTGAAGAATCGAAGAATTATTTCTGAAAAACCAATGTGGGAAATAAGAAATATATTAATAGAAATAGCTGCTATTTGCTGTGTGTATCATGTGCCAAATGTATTTCTAAGTTTTTACATATATGAACTCATTTAGTCCTCAGAAAAAATGTATAAATATTCTTATTTTATATATGGAAAAAGAGAGAGGCACAGACAGCAAAGAGATAAAGTGGTTTGCCCTCAGCCACACACCTGGGTAACAATAGTATGTTCATTGAATATGAGATCATGAAACTGTCTTTTACCAGGTAGAGATATGGGATTTTGGGTCATGAAGAAAGAGAAGAAGGAGAAGAAGAAAGAAAAGAGGTCACAGTTACAGTGCATACTAGATGCTCAATACTCTTCTACACACCTTAAATCTATTAGCTCATAGCAGCCTATGAAGTTCAATGTCTGTCTATATCCACACAGGCTGTGTGATTTGGGGGCAAAGTAATTAACATATCTGAGCTACAGGCTATAAGTGGGGGTGGTGATACATAACAAAGAATCTGTATAAGGTTTAAAGGAGAGAACCTAATTGAGAGCATCTAGCATGTAAGTGCTCAACAAATGTTTGTAGTTTTTACTTTTCTATACAATATTTTCCATGAGATTTCAGAAAATTTCAGTATCTTCATGAAAAAGAGGAATGTGATGGATCTGAATATTTAAGAGCAATAAAGTGTTCAAATTCAGCATTCAAGCCAACAAAAATCCCTTTCTACTCATATTTATCTCCTTCTTAACAGTTTTTAGTTTCTTTCTCACATCTTTAGTTTCTTTATCTCACACTGGGATAAAATAATATGAATATCAGCCTACCCACTCTATTGAAGTTCCTTTCCAAACACAAAAATACTTATAAATTTGAAATGAAAGTAATCTTGGGAGAAAATGAGGATTATGTTAACATTTACACCAATATAATCATTAACTGAGGTTAATTAGGCTCCTGCTAGATCAGGAGTCATAGATTCTCAGAGCCAGAAGAAATCCTAATTCCCTTCTACAACAGTTGCATTTTACAGACAGGAATATCAAATCTCAGAGAGAGACAGTGAGTTGCCCAGTGTCACAGAGCAGCTTGAGTGGCTTGGGTCACAGACCTGGTCCTGTCTCCTGCAAGCACTGAATATGCTGAAAAACTTACCATCCTCTCAGCAGTTACTTGGAGGTGAAGGGCGTGAAGCTTAGCTTCGTGTCATCGTACCCTGCCCTCTGAGTGATGATAGCACCCAGTGAGCAATTGGACAGTTGTCATTGCCAAAGACAGAGGTTTCTTGGCCTACAGTTGTGCTCAGGTGTAGCTTTGGAAAGTGAGGGCTATCAGAGGGTGAGTAGATAGACCGTAAGTTGTTCCCCTATGCGTGTGAAAGAGGTGAGCGAGCCGGCTCTTGCTGCCTCTGTGCAAAAGGAGGTAGACTGAGTAAAACACAGTAGCTCCCAACTCATACCCACCAAGACATTTAAAAACTTATCTATCCCTCCACTTGCTCCATGATTTGGAAGAATTTATGGACCACACTACATAAATGGGAAGATCCTACCCGTAGCACTACGATCCACTCATACTGCTGTGAGAATAGCTCAAAGCCCCATTTCAACTTGTAACCTCCCAAGAAGTTTAGGAAGCCCAAATTGGACTCCCTGGTCCTTTGAACGCTTTAAGTTAAAGATGAGGTCTGACGTTCGAAGATGTTTTACTCGGATTTATACATACACATGTTCAGGGAAACTAAAATAAACTTTAAACACACTAAGATGAATTTAATATTTCTTTTTTTGTGCTGTGAATTAGGTTTTGAGGAAAATTTCTTTGTCATTGATTGTAAGAGGAATCATTAGTGAGAATGACTGCAGTTGAAAAATCAGTTGGCCCTTCCACAAAGTTTGTAGGTGTGGGGCAGAGCTGGCTTCAGGGAGAGGGTCCTTGAGGTTTAGGGAGGATTTGTATTTAGAGATTAGAAAGAAGGGAAAACCAACAACTGATGTGTGCCTACTATGCACCAGGAGCTGTAGTGAGCATGTCATACGCATTATTTCATTTAATACGCATTAAAACTCTCAAAGTAGGTATTACGAACCTTATGGTAGCAATGATCTAAGACAATGAGAGACCTTAAGAAATGGCCCAAGGCGTAGAAAAGTGTGTATCAGATGCTGTTGTTTATATCTGTAAGTACTAAAAATGGAAAGATAAGCCAGAATTTTTTAAAGAGGACACCTAAAGGTGAGAAGTGGAAGGAACAGGAGTAGAAGTTAGACTTCTTTGAATATCTCTGCTCTGTGGGATTTATTTTGGAAGCCTGTAGATAGTTTACATAATCATAAACCAAAATCAAACGTTAAGAAGAAATCTGTAACCTAAAACCGAATGAAACAGATGACTCCAAATGTGCATCAAGGTGACACAATTAGAAAAAGGAGACATTTTTCAACTTTCAGATTTTCAGTATTTCAACTTTTCAATAATTATTTCGATTTTTCAATAAATTATTACAGAAGACTTCCCAGTGCAGCTGCTTCATATTAAACGCTGTCAAATAACTCCTGACTTTCTTTGATCTGAATGAATTCTCTATATTATCCTGACTTTCATTCACAGTAACACGACTGTACATCCCTAGTAGAAGAGACCCTATGGACAAAAATAGTCACGAAAAAGTTTTAACTGTTTTCATTAAGCATCGCGTGGGTGGCAGTATTGGTATTGTTATTCTCAGAATATTGTGCATGAATTTTGTAATAAAGCAAATCAGTATTTATGTTGGCATTATTGAGAACTGGAAATTTCATTGTGAGTTAGAGATGTAATATTTATGAAGGCAAGAAAAAATCCTTTTTTTTTTACCTAGCGCTATCCATTGAAAATGCTTAGAAACCATTACCAACACCATAGCAATAAGTACCATCAGTGCTCAGATTACTGCATCTCAACACTATTTCACACTAAGAGAAACCAGTGTTTTTTGGAGAAATGACTGATGCCAAGCCTGGGAAAAGAAATGTACCAAACGAGCCTGAGACATCTTGTTACACCAAAAAGCAAGAAAGCAATCAAAGGCTTTAAAGCTTGTATTAAGGAGGTAACCTGAAGAGACTCCCACACTAGCCAAAGATGGGCAATTGAGGCATCGATAAGAATAATAATGGCAATCTGATTGCCATGATTTAATGTGTAGCAAAACACATCTACTTATTTTACTATTTATTATTTATTAAAATATCTATTTAATTTCAACACTACCTAGATATTTGATGGCTATTAAAGCACTACTGTTAATTTTGAAATGTGATAATGACATTGTTGTTATGTTTAATGAAAGAGTCCTTCTATTTTAGTGATAAATGCTAGAAATGATGTCATAGCTGAGGCTTGTTTCAAAACAATCTGACCGGGGGGCAGTGGGTGGAAGTATAGACAAAATACTATTGGCCATGAGTTGGTGACTGTTGAAGTTGAGTGTTGCATAAATGAGGGCTCATTATTCTATTCTCTCTACTTTTGTATATATATGAAATTTTCCATAACAAAATGTTAAGAACATTTTCCAAAGACCACCAAGCTAATGGGAGATTTGAATGGAATGCAATTTGATTTCCTTTTATGGGAAGTGGAAGAGAAGTTAAAGAAGGAAAGGAGGAAAGACCATTGTTGGAGGAAGATCCAGGGAAGGCAGGAGACGATGGAGCGGGGCTCAGTGGAGGATAAGCCCCGCACTTCACACCCGAGAAAGGACTCTTCTTGAAATGTGAGAGAAGAACAGAAGAACGTGTGAGGATACTGACAAGGTGTTTGCTGGGGAGAGAGAGGGTATGTGGGATGTTGAAGGCCTTAAGCAACTCACTTAACTTCTTTGTCTCGGAAAAAAAGTGAGGTAAATGAGGGGGTGGGGCTGACAAGATGATCTGCAAGTCTCTTGTCCAATTTTACTGCATTTGATTCTCTGAAGAAAATCACAGAGAAGAGAACCATACTTTTCAAATTTCAGACTTTCTGTACTGATGAATTTGAAGGCCAGTGATTACTTTTACTATAAACTACAGCATTTTTTTTCCCTGTTTCTCACAATTATCTAGGGAAAGTTCTCAAAAATATTATTGGAGAATCACCTTTTGGTGATTGAGAGTTCCTCCACTGACCTGTTAATGATTTTTGTTTACTATTAGATAATGACTTGAATTTATTACTTTACTTGGGCAGTTGATAAAACCAGGCTTCGCATCACTGATAACTCATGAAACAGAAGACCATTCTTGCAATAAATTCCAGGAAATTCTGACAGATTTTTTTTTAATGGGTAGTAGAAGCTGGTAAGGTCGGTTGTGTGGCAGAGATTTCAGCCCTGAAACGTGGCCCTTTAGCTGCAAACATCTGAGAACAAATGAAATATAGCTCTCATGTGGCAATATCCAGGGTGCCTGAGGCAAAGCTCACTGAGAAGATGGCCTGACCGACTTGAGAATTCTGAATTCATTGCTTCCCACCTACAACAGCCGTGGGAAGTGCAGGAAAGGCAACACTATTTCTGCTTCACCAAAAATGCATTTTGTAGCACTTCCCCCAGGATCCTGGAGCAGAGTACTTATAGAGACTGACACTTCGATCACACATACATTGACACATCACATCGCATCACATCTCCTGAATTGAATAGGCGAAGGAAATCAGAAAAGGGTGGCCACATTCAATGACTGGAATTCTTTGGAGACAGCTCAGTACTCTGCAAGTCAAAAGAAGAATAAATTATTACAGAAGACTTCCCAGTGCAGCTGCTTCATATTAAACACTGTCAAATAACTCCCAACTTTCTTTGATCTGAATGAATTCTCTATATTACTCTGGTGACCTTTAGCACATCTCTCCTTAACTTCCATTCTTTTCTATTTTATTCTATTTCTGCCTATAAGTGTTCATTCTTCATTTTCACTATGTACTATATATATATTCATACCCACATAGAGAGAGAGAGATCAGTTATTTAGTTGATTTTATTTTATGAATGTATAAAAACCAATAAGTGGTTTAATAACTTGAAAAAATTGATAAAGACACAAGATGTTAAATAATCCAGCAAGAAATAAAGATACAATGTCCTGGGCTTCTAAAGTATTCTCCCTCTGATGGTTTGTGGCTTCTAAAAGACAAATCACGTAAAATCCGTATCTAATGACGTCTTATGCTTTTCCCAGGAGGAACAATAACGATGTTGAAACCTTGGAAAACACAGATCAAAAAAATATAGAGGGAGAAAACAGAGTACATAATGAAAATAAATACAGTACTCTGCGGGAAAGAGAAATAGATAGGTTATGAATGGATTAAAAAAGAGGAGAAAACCAAAATTACACAGACAAGCTGGATTCTGTTATTTCATCCTTAAGAAAGAAAATAGACCAGTGGAAAAAATTAAGTGTAAGAGTATACTTGTTATATCCTGAGTTTATTTTCATATTTTATTATAATAAATATACTTCCCTAATTTGTGTATCATGGCTGCAGAATAATAAGAACAGTATCATCTATAGTAAATACGCTAAATCCCATTCTTTAACAGTTATGGTCTGTTGAATGTTTTATTCTCATATCCAATATCGATTTGCTGCAACCAATTGCTGGAAAATAATATCAAGTGCCGATGAGTACTTTAGTATCCTATAACAATATCTTAGGTCAAAAGTATATATAAGAATAAGCAAGAACTCTGTGCTTTGGAACTATTTTTTTCAAAACAGAGTAAAAGATTTGACCAGTTTAAACTTTCAAAAGGTTTTCATCATTTTTTTCTGGAGGGGAGAATAAATTTTTGTTTGAAGTGAACTCAGAACAGTAACATTCTTTGAACATATGCTTCTATATTATCTGTGTCCCAGAGTAAATTATAAACATTACAAATCTGATTCATTTTTTGGCCACGTATTACAATAATCAAATCTGAGAGAACTGCAAATGAGTCACTTGTAGAATACTCAGATAATACAACTGTACGTTAAGAACCAAGTTCTGCTTTGTTCTGGAATCATAATAAAGGATATTATGGACTTTACCTTCATATCACCTATTGAGGCCAAAACTTTTCACTTAAAAGGACTGGATTCTTTGCCATATGCTGATAGGCGACCTCCTAACAGCACCTCATACTCATAGTAGAGTTACTATCCCTGGAGATCACTCGCCCTTCTGAATCGGGACAACTGTGTCCTGGCATACTTACTGGAAATGACACATATAAAATAATAATATCAATAATTAATATCAATACCCTGGTTAATCTCAACTAACACATTTTAGTTTCCCCCTCTCCATCACATTTATTTTCCAATAGTTTCAAATGGAGACTAAACTTACTTTACATGGAGCATTGACTTCTGAATAGCCCATTTAGCTTATCCTTGGGATGCTGTTAAGAATTTTAATCAGTTAATGACTATGAACAATTTTCAGACCCTCACAAGGAAGAAGCTACAGCACCCTAAGTTATTATTATTATTACAAAATTGTAAGTATAACATTGCATTAATTATGGTTTTACATAGGCTATAATTACAAGGCATTAAACTGTGGAGATAATGTCAATGTTGGCAGGTCTCTTGATTTGTGAAGTCATGCAAAATTGTTGATGCTAGGAAATGCTATGCTATGAACTTCATCAATCTATGATGTCCCTGATTTGGTATAAATCTCTGATTTCTTTTCAATGAAGACAACATTCTACCATAAGATATATTATTCAACAAGCTTTTCCCCCAAAATTTCTTCTTTCAACAACTCACTGGGGTTCTGTCACAGGAAGTAACTCCAAGATTAATCAAATCACCTCATTGGTTTTACATCTTTTGCTGGCACTATTTATATATTTCTCATATTTTAAATTAACAGTGTTGGTTTCTTTGGTTTCGTCTTTTTGCCTACAGAGTTAGTGGCATCAACACATAATTTAAGTGGCTCAAAACTAACCTATTGTCATCGTTTAGAAATACCTGCTAAAGCAACATTGAAGCTACACAAATCTTTCTTCTAACTTTGTTGATTAAAATCCTCCAGTGGCTTTTTGTTCCAGCAGAATAAAGTGTCAGTGTAAAAGAGCTTTCACCCCTGGGACCCAGCCTACCTTTGATTTTGGTGCTCTTCACTCATCACTTCCTCAACCTCACCTGCACAAGTGTACCAGCACAAACGCACACACACACACACACACTGTGCTTCCTCCCACACTGTGTGGGATGGCCCATGTTCCCTTCATTACCTATATACTTACTTCTTCCTTGGTCTCCATCAGAAAATCTTATTTTTATGGTGTTCAAATGTCATCTGTTTTGCAAAGATTTCCTCAACCTCCCAGGCAGGATCCATCCATTATTCCCCTCTAAGGTCCAGTTTACACCTCTGTTAAGCATTTATTAATTAATATTATAATCTTAGTTTTTGTTCTTACTGTCTGTATCTACTACTAATTTAAGAAGTCTCGAGGAAGAAGAAAAGAAGATAAAACTAATATTTTTAAACTATCTATCCCTCTTTGAAATATGTGGTATTTTTCCTACTTTTCCTGGGATGAAACTGGGTGAGCTAGAGATCAAGTAGTAATCAAGGTCACACAGCAAGTGAGTGGCAGAGTCAGAACCTTGAATCCAAGTCTATCTCCAACATCTATGACCTTCCCCTCTACAGACATGACTGTGTTTAGTTCATTTTGAACCTCAAGTCCTTTGCGCAATGCCTGGAAAGCAACACTATCAATAAATGAATAGAGGGATGCATAAATAAAACTCCTAAGAGATGAACTGGACTATCCAGATGATAGGGACGGAGCTCTCCAGGAGCAAGGTGAGAGCACCAGAGCGATATCCAGTTTCCAAGCTCAGCCTTTTACCAGCCCCAGGCCTGTATTAAGTGACAGCATTCAGTGATAGCATTTCTAGGGGACTCACGCCAGTGATTTGCCAAGATGGGGCTTTTAGTGCATACGGGTGCTTGCTGTTACTCCAGCCACTGCCATTTTGCTAGCCCTCAATCTTGGACTTCCTCTTCTTTCAAACCTACATATTTTGCACATACTACACCATTTTGTAGTTTCTTTTCAACACGACGTTAAGAAAAAAATATAGATAATAATTCCCTGATCCTAGCTCTGCCCCTCACTGGCTGAATGACCTAGGACAGGTTGCTTAACATCTCTTTGTGTCCTTTTTCTCATGTGTAAAATGAGCTTAATAATACATACTTCAGAAGGTAATTAGGAGGATTATATGAAGAAATGCATGAAAATTGCCCAACAGAGTCTCAGAGATAAAGCAGGCCCTCCTTGGATGTGAGCCCTTCCCCTAGTAATCTTAAGAACACTCCTTGGCTGTGCCTAGTACTTAAGATCATGTAGTACTGCCCCATTGCGCTGTTTCCTGCTGCAGGCCGGGTGCAGTACCTGAGCAAATTCAGTGACATGGTCGTGAATAGCCGCAGGAGAGACATCCTGGTAAAAGAGAGGGAGCATGTTTATTAAAGGTAGAGCACAAAACGAGGCCTGACCAGGACATTTGGTTCATTTGTTTCAACAGCCTTGATTCTCAACACAGAGTCTGTGGTAGATTAATAACTTTTGGCTAACGGAGACAAAGATAGTCTAAATGAAGAATCCTCAAAGGAAAGCACTGCTCATCACCTTACCATTCCCCTAAGGAGGCTCTTCATCCTCCCTTGAATTCATTTCTTGATCTTGTCTATTAGAGAAAATTATAAATCTTCCTGATGCAAACTGTTGTTCAGTGTTCCTCGCCTTGTTCCCAAATGCCCCAAAGTCAGGCTCCCCCCGTTTATGTTTTGCTTTCTCCACTTCCTCTTTATGCATTCAAATTGACAAATGCCCTTGTACATTATTTTTAACCCACCCATATCTAATGCATCAGTATCTTATGTTTCCTCTGATTTCATTGCTTGCAATGCTAGTATCAGCAGCACAGAATTGCCAAAGCACTAAGCAGCCCAATTTTTCTTTAATTTCCCAGAAAATTGACAGTTTTATGAACTGTCTCTTTACCTATGCCCCATAAACATGTCAGGCTGTGGAAAACCATTCTAATTAAATCCCAGGGGGACCACAATGGAAGATTATAGCTTCTTGGCAGGTTATTAAAAAACAGTTGTTCATATATACACAAGTATGTGTACTGGAGCCTAACATTTGACAGAACAGTCAAGGAATTAACCCCACTAGCAGCTTCAGCTCAAACTGACTGAAGAGAAATGAACAAAGTGTGTTGGAGAAGAATACTGCTCCATCAAGCTTTTATAGTTTATACCCTTTATGAGTTCCTATAGATTACCAGCCAGTTTAAAAAGTGTCTGAGGTTGTCACTTCCTCAATGGACTTTAGATAGCTGCTAGAGAAAATTGATACAACTGCTGTCTTTCCAATGAGTAATTTCTGATACCAGGATTTTCTTGGCATACATATAATTGAGCCAATGAAAAGCAAATAACATAAAGAGGGTTTTCTCTCTAACAAACTCAGAACAGAAACATCTGGTATAAGAGAAGTCAAATATAAGGAAAAAAAAAGATAACTCTCGTTCATGAAAATATTTTCCAGCATTTGTGTTCTTGTCAAAAGAACTAAGCATTCTAACTGGATAGGTCAATATTTCATCCTAATTGGAGACAGTGATTTCTCACATGGCTACGTTAAAATCCAGTGTCAAGAAGGATGATCTGTGAAGTTCTCTCTGGAATATATGATTCATAGAACTAAGTATAACACTTAATTAATTAGTTAAATTGGGAATTGGGTACCTGCTAAATAATGATTCTGGTTGACATATCCCAGAGTTGTTAACGTGTAATCCTGGGAAGGTACCTTCCGCCTTCCTCATGAAAAACAGCCTGGTGGGTAAGTCAGCACACTCCTGAGGACAACTGACATAGTCTCTGACAAGGATGGTTTCCTTTACTCTCTTTCATGGCCACCGAGTGTACTAAAGTTTCTGTCAACTATACAAAACTTCGAGCCCATGGTCTACAGGGAAATCGAATAAGAGAGTATGGGCATCTCATTGCAAACCCAGCATCACCGCTATAAAATCAGCTCAAAGGACCTCTCCTAAAAATAAGGAGCAAATAGTGACACCATTGTAAATGAAATCCGGCTGCATTTCACCTAGAATCTGAGGCAGTTGCCAGTCGATTCTACTAAAATAAATTTTGAGTCTACTCGTAAATCAGATCCTACAGTGCAATAAACACCATAGCCTCTTAGAAACCCGATGAGAAAATAGTGCCCGATGCTTGGAAAATTAAATTGATTTGAGCTATATTTTTCTGTTTGCTGTTTTTTTCTTCTGTCTCTTTCCAACCTTATTTCCTCTCACTTCCATCTTCATATCCCCTTTGTTTCTCAGAAGCCTTTCCTCTGCCTATAAACATGTTCAATTCTCCTGTAACTTCATTTAAAAAGTCTTTCCTTGATCTGCCTTCATCCTGAAGCCACTATCTCTTCCTTCCCTTCCCTGAAAAACTTCTTGCAAAAGTACTCAGACCTGCTAATTCTATCTTGTCTTATTTGCTCATGTCTGCTCACTTATTGCAGACTACCTCTCCACCACATCCACTACTGTGCTTAAGAACCACGAACTCCTGTTAAGAAGTAGCACTAAAGGACCACTAAAGAATTTCCAGTCATGTCACCTGGCAATGGCGTGTCTCAGCTCTTGACATTTGTTATCCTATCCACTCCTTGCCTTGGGAGTCTGCCCACGTCTACCTTGTCTCCAGCCCTTGATCACCTGTTGGTATCCTGGACGTAGCTTGTCACTGCTGCTCATGCCTAGTTACTAGCTCTGCTGTGATAAACCACCCCAGATGCACCGTCTCTCAGGTCCTGTTTGTCTCCAAGGATTTCCAGACTTCAACCTCTCAGCTCTTAACCCAAGTACCACTCATTCCTGGCCAGTCCCACATTTGAGGTCTTCCACATATATTGCACCTTCATGGGTCAAGGAGCACACAATTGCAAAATAAAATTACTTTTTCCCAATTTCTCTTCTATCTAATCTTTCAATTGAGTACTGTTTCATCCTTGAGAACCCCTCATTTCTCAGCACGCGACCAAACTATCTTCATTCCTCCTAACTCTATACGGTCTCTTTTTTAGTCTCCTCCAACAACTCCTTATAGTCTTTCTTCTCTTTAAAAGATGATGACTATGCAAGATTCTCTAGTAAGCCGTCTTTTTCTCTCTTTGTACAATCTCTTAAATTAATATACTTTTCTATGGATTTATTGCAATCTCAATATCAGACTGCCAAATATCTCTCTTTGCTCACTTCAGCTTTAGATTTAAGTTTCCAGCTGCCTTTTAGATACTTATATTTAAACACCTACTTACCTTAGTATGTCCCAAACGTTAGTGTTCTCATAAGTCCAATTGCTCTTCCTGACCTTCCTATACCTATTGAAAGGCTATTTTCCCAGGCTCCACATTTCATTAACATTTTTGACTTCTAATCTTTGCCACACTCCTGTATTCAATCAGTAGCTAAGCATTATGGATTTTACCTCTAAAACATCTCTCACATCTATACAGTCTTGCCCAATACTACTGCAATTTTCATCAACTTTTACTGCCTTTATTTTAATAGCCTTGTAATTAATTTCTTTGCAGTTTATTCTCATCTAACACACTGTCTTTACATTTCCCTTCTTAAAATTCCATTACGATGAAGTCATCCATCTGTTTAAAAAGGTTAAATGACAATGATAAGACAATTCATCATTGCCTATGGTTTTTATAACCAAGTCCCCACAACCATGCCCTGTCTTCAATCTACCTGCTCTCTACTCCTTTGGGTAGACCTGCAGAAGCATTTCCCTACCTCAACGCCTCCCTCAACATTTATAGATACCTTTGCTCATGCCCTTTCCTCTACCTTCCAAAGCTTTTTTCCACTATCTCAGATTATTTTTTGATGTTGTCCATTATAATTCCAAGTCTAGGGAAGGACATATTCAAGATAAGCCTGGACATCCTGTTAGGAAAGCACAGAAGTCATGAAAGATTAATTGGATCATGTTCTAGGACACAGGAGCAACATGAAGGGTAGCCACTGGCCAATGATGGGGCTCCAGCTAGCTAAAAAGGATAATATCTGAAATGGATTGCAATGCGTCGGATACATAAAAAGTCGTGAGTTTATAATGATATTCTTAAATTTCATGAGAAAGTGTTCCCCATCCTTTAAATTCCATTTCTAATATTAGCTTGTCCATATATCACTTTTTGGTTCCCTCAAATGACATGGTTAGCTTCCCCCTATGAATCCCTATAGCATTTCACTTTTACTACTAGTGTTCTATTTTTTTCTTTTTTTTTTTAAGATTGGCACCTGCACTAACATCTGTTGCCAATCTTTTTTTTCTTTTATTTTTCTCCCCAAAGTCCCCCAGTACATAGTTGTATATTCTAGTTGTGAGTGCCTCTGGTTGTGCTATGTGGGACGCCGCCTCAGCATGGCCTGATGAGAGGTACCATGTCTGTGCCCAGAACTGGAACGAATGAAATCCTGGTTATAAACCAAAACGAAGTTGGTTGTGGGTTAACTGTATGTAAGAAACCACTATTTGATAATTTGAAAGAATACACAAATAACAGAGGAACAAACCATTTCAAACATGTTAAGAAACTAAAATTCTTATATCTGGTTTTCTGTTGGAAAAATAATAAATGAAAAGTAACCTGATTTATGATTTTCTTTCCATTAAAATGCCTAGAAAAATTGTAAAACACTGTTTCCAACACCTGAGTTTCTCTCTATTCTTTTTATCTAAACAGCATAAATTCCCATTCCTGACACTTTTTGTGGATGACTTTATGTCATTACCAGAGTTACTTTAAGAAACTAAAGAAATACATCCGAAAATCTCAAATAACAGAACTATAAATTTATGCCAAAACTACAGTAGCAGAGTGAAGTGGAGATTCAAGGTAAATGATTGGATAAATCAAGGTTCAAAAGACACTTTGATCTCAATAATCTGAATCGTCTACATCAGCACCGCCCATAGAACATTCTGTGATGAAGAAAACGTTCTCTAAATCTGCACTGTTCAACGTAACAGCCACCAGACAGATGTGGCTACTGCCGGTTGACATGTAGTTACCATACCTGAAGAACTTAATTTTTAATTTAATTTTATTAATTAAATTATATTGTCCCATGTGACTAGTGGCTACAGTATCGGACAGTACAAACCTAAATAATGACTTTTTTTTTTTAAAGATTGGCACCTGAGCTAACAACTCTTCCCAATCTTCTTTTTTTTTCCTCCTTCTTCTCTCCAAAGTGCCCCCATACACAGTTGAATATTCTAGTTGCAGGTCCTTCTGGTTGTGCTATGTGGGACAGCGCCTCAGCATGGCTTGATGAGAGGTGCCATGTCTGCGCCCAGGATCCGAACCGGCAAAACCCCTGGCCACTGAAGCAGAGTGTGTGAATCTAACCACTCGGCCATGAGGCTGGCCCCCCGTTGTTGACTTCTAATTATAAATTAGTATTGACATTTTTAGTAACAAATGCACACAAGCAAAGAGCACAAACAGACCATTCACAACTGGAAATATAGCTATTACTACTAATAGTAATATCCTGTCCTGCTGCTCTAGTGGTTAAGATTCAGCCCTTTCACCACTGCAGCTCGGGTTCATTTCCTGGTCAGGGAACCACACCACCCGTCTGCCAGTTGTCATACTGTGGCAGCTGTATGTTGCTGTGATGCTGAAAGCTATGCCACCATTACTTCAAATACCAGCAGGGTCACCCATGGTGGACAGGTTTCAAGAGAGCTTCCAGACTAAGAAAAAGGACCTGGCCACCTACCTCCAAAAATGTTGGCCATGAACATCCTATGATTAGGAGTGGAGTACTGTCTGATAGAGTGCCAGAAGGTGAGAGGCACAAAAGACCAGGCAGGGTTCTCTCTGCTGTCCACAGTGTCGCTAGGGCTCAGAATCGACTCCATGGCACTAGAAACAACAAATAATAATAACTATTGACCATCTACATGCTCTAAGCCCTATTCTAAGGTCTCTACAAATGTTATCTGATTTAATACTCAGAACACCCACAAGACATAGGTGCCATAAATATTTAGATTTTGCAGAGCAGGAAAGAATCAGAGAGAAGTTAAGTAACTTCTTCAATAATACCAGTTAGTATTTGCAAAGGCAGGATTTGAGCTCTACTAGTCTGACTCCGCAGCTCACGGAATTGCTTCTCCACTACACTTGCTGGTGGAAAACTGCCTAACCTTCTTGGTAATCAAAGAATCATAGGCAAATTAAAATAAAACAGGTTATAACTTGTCACTCATTGAGTTAGCAAACATTTAAAAGATTATAGTATCCAATAAATAAACTTATTTATTGCAGATAGAAGAATACAATAGCCAATTAATCTAATTTGGCAATAAGAAATAAGAATCGCAATAATGCCCACACCTTTTATCAGTTCCCATTTGTGGGAATTTATCCTAGAATAAAAACTATCATTAATATTTAAAATATAAACAAATATTCATAAGTTGCCATCATTTTACCAATAGGCAAAAGCTGATACAATATAAGTGTTCAATAACAGGTTAATAATTAAGTGAATATAATGCCCAATGGAATAAAACACATAAAAAAATAATGTTTAAGTAATAACATGGAAAAAGCTTATGATATAAACTTTTATGTCAGGTAAAAATTAGAAAATAAAACCCGTGCATACTGTGATGACAACTTTAAGAAGAAATCTTTACTTATAAAATTATAATAGTTATAGTATAAGAAATTAAAGGCTTTTCCTCTACTTTCCAAATTATGACCACGGACATGGGATTTGAGGAGGATAAAGTACTCCATTTGAAACTATCATTGAAAAATGTAACACCTTGCTACTCAACCACAGCCAATCTAGGAGATTTTTAGAAATGGGGAATACCAGGTCCCATTCTAGAATCATAGAATAAGAACCTGCATTTTAACAAGGTCGCAGGTGGTTTTTATGTACTTTAAAGTTTGAGAAGCACTGATACAGCACGCTGCAGGTAATGAACACCCGCTACATCTTGACATCTATCTTCCAGGTGATGATAACTAAGGAAAGACTGAAGTCAATCCCGTTAATTACCGAGGACTTGTTTCCATATAGGATATCTTTATAAACAAGGATTAATCCTGCCATCGTTCTTCTGAACATTACTATATGTGTAGATGATTCATGAAACACTCTGGACATCCAGAATCTTGACCTTCTTAACTCCAAATGTTTCCTGAGTCCACTTCAGTGCCACGCTCCAGTGGTCTGACCCTAGACCTGGGATCAATAAACAGGAGCTATAAACTCTTCGCTAAACTAGACATCCATTCTCTTTAATACATCCTGTGTAGAGCTGCCATACAGAGTGAAAATGCAACCCACAGAATGGGAGAAAATATTTGTAAACTATGACTCTGATAAAGGGTTAATATTCAAAATACATAAGGCACTCAATAGCAAAAAAGCAAATAACTTGATTTTAAAAAGGGCTAAGGATCTGAAAAGACATTTCTCAAAACAAGACATACAAACGGCCAACAGATATATGAAAAGATGATCAACATCGCTAATCATCAGGGAAATGCAAACGAAAACCACAAAGAGATGTCACTTCACCCATGTTAGAATGGCTGTTATAAAGAAGACAAAAGATAGTGAATGTCGGTGAGGATATGGAAAACAGGGAACCCTTCTACACACGTGGTGGGAATGTAAATTCATACAGCCATTATAGAAAATAATATGGAGGTTACTCAAAAAATTGAAAATAGAACTAGTATATCTAGCAATCTCACGTCTGGGTATATAGCCAAAGGAAATGGTGGTTGTCAGGGGCTGCAGGAAGTGGGAAATGGGGAGATGTTGGTCAAAGGGTGCAAAGTTTCAGCAACACAAGATAAATAAGTTCTAGAAATCTAATGTACAGCATGGTGCCTATAGTTAACAATACTGTGTTGAATATTTGAAATTTACCATGAGTGTAGATCTTTAGTGTTCTCACCACACACCCGCGCACACATACACACAAAGGTAACAATGTGAGCTGCTGGATATGTTAACTAGTTTGATTGTGTTGATCATTTCACGATGTATACCCTGAATATACATAATTTATAGTCAATTATACTCCAATAAAGCTGAAGAATAAAAAATCAGAAGTTCTCTTTGCATTGTTTCAGCTTGCACAGCCATATTACGGTTCCACACTGCCAGGGCAAGGCAGGAATGCCTCCACTTGGTTTTTGACGTCTGTTTGTTCTGTCTCCTTCTCATCTAAACTGTGAACTACCTGAGAACGGTACCCTTTTATAATTGTTTTAAACTGAGGTAAAATTGACATAACAGAAAATTCACTATTTTAACCATTTTAAAGTGTACTATTCAGTGGCTTCTAGTACATTCACAATATTGCACAACCATCACCACTATCTATTTCAGTAACATTTCGTCACCCCTAACATAAACCCAATACCCATTAACCAGTCATTCTACATTTTACCCTCCTCCCTGCCACTGCCAACCACTAATCTACTTTCTGTCTCTATAGCTTTGTCTATTCTGGACATTTCATGTAAATGAAATCACACAAAAATGTGAGTTTTGTGTCTAGCTTCTTTCACTGGGCATAATATTTTCAAAGTTCATCAATGTTGTAGCATGTATAACTACTTCATTCCTTTTTATGGCTGAATAATATTCCATTGTACAGATATGACATATTTTGTTGATCTATTTAAGAAATGCTGGAAATAGCTTTCCACGTTTTGGCGGTTGTGAATAATTTTGCCATGGAAATTTGTGTATATATTTTTGTTTGAATACATGTTTTCAATTCTCTTTGATATGGGATTTCTTTAACATGTCCTCTTTTCAATTCTCTAGGAGTGGACTTGCTAGGCCATATGGTAATTCTATGTTTAGCTTTTTGAGATATTGTTGAACCGTTTCCCACAGCAGCCGAATCAATTTACATTACCATGAGCAATGTGTGAAAGACCCAATTTCTCCACATCATTGACAACATTAGTGATTTTCAGGGGGGTTTTATTCTAGCCATCCTAGTGAGTATAATGTGGTATCTCATTATGGTTTTGGGGGTGGTGGTTTGTAAGGAAGATTTGCCCTGAGCTAACATCTGTTGCCAATCTTCCTCTATTTTATGTGAGATGCCGCCACAGCATGGCTTGACAGGCAGTGCTATGTCCACGCCTGGGGTTCCGAATCTGTGAACCCCAGGCCACTGAAGTGGAGCACACTAACCACTATACCACCAGGCTGACCCTGATTATGACTTTGATTTGCATTTTCTTAATGACTAGTGATGTTAAGCATCTTTTCTTGTGCTTGTTGGCCATTTGTACCTTCTCTAGAGAAATGTCTATTCAAGAACTTTGCCCCATTTTTAAATTGAGTTGTTTATCTTTTTGTTGCTGAATTGTAGAGTTCTTTATATATTCTGGACGATAGACTCTTATCAAATACATGATTTGCAAATATTTCCTGCCATCTTATTGTTTGTCTTTTCACTAGCTTGAGGGTGTCATTTGATGCACAAGAGTTTTTAATTTTGATGAAGTCCAACGTATATATTTTTTATTTTGTTGCCTGTACTTTTGGTGCTATATCTAAGAATTCCAAGGTTATGAAGTTATATCCCTATGTTTTCTTCTAGGAGTTTTATACTTTTAGCTCATATATTTAAGTCATGGATCTACTTAGAGTAAATTTTTGTAGAAGAGGTGAGATAAGGGTCCAAATTCTTTCTTTAGCATGTGGATATCCAGTTGTCCCCACAGCATTTGTTGAAGTGACTATTCTTTGCCCAGTGGATCATCTTGACCTATGTGTCAAAAGTCAAATGGCCATAGATGTATGGGTTTATTTCTGGACTCTCAATTCTATTTCATTGATATCCTTATTCTGGTACCATACTGTTTTGGTTACTGTAACTTTGCAGTGAGTCTTGAAATTGTGAAATATGAGTCTTCCAACTTTGTTCTTTTTTAAGACCACTTTGGCTATTCAGGGTCCCTTGCAATTCCACGTGACTTTTACAATCAGCTTGTCTATTTCTGTATTTAAAAAACAGATTTTGGGGGCCAGCTCCATGGCCAAGTGGTTAAGTTCGCATGTTCCGCTGCGGCGGCCCAGGGTTCAGATCCTGGGTGTGGACATGGCACCGCTAGTCAGGCCACGGTGAGACGACATCCCACATGCCACAACTAGAAGGACATGCAACTAAGATATACAATTCTGTACCGGGGGGGTTGAGGAGATAAAGCAGAAAAAAAAAAAAAAGGAAGATTGGCAACAGTTGTTAGCCCAGGTGCCAATCCTTAAAAAAAAAAAAAAACAAAGCCAGATTTTGGAATTTGAATAGGTATTATATTGAATGTATAGCCCAATTTAAGGACTATTGCCATCTCAACAATATTAACTCTTCCAATCCATTAACACAGGATGTGTCTCCATTTATTTAGCTCTTTTAAAATTTCTTTCGGTAGTAGTCTGTAGTTTTCAGTGTGCAAATTTTGGGCTTCTTTGGTTAAATTTATTCTTTCTTGATGCTATCGAAACTGGAATTTTTTCTTAAATTTATTTTTGGATTGTTCATTGCTAGCATATAAAAATACAATCAATTTTTGTATATTAATCTCGCATACTGCAGCTTTTCTGAATTCAATGATTAGCTCTAATAGTTTGATGTTTTTTGGTGGATTCCTTAGGATTTTATATACATAAGATGACGTCATCTGTTAATAGGGATAGCTTTCTTTCTTCCTTTCCAATCTGATTGGCTTCTATTTCTTCCTCTTGCCTAATTGCTCTGGCTAGAATTTCTAGTACAAGGTTGAACAGAAGTGTCCAGAGTGGATTTCTTTGTCTTATTCATGATCTTATGGGGGAAAGCTTTCATTCTTTCACCATTAAGTGTGATATCAGCTGTGGGTTTTTCATAGACGCCCTTTATCACGTTTAGGAAGTTCCCTTCTATTCCTAGTTTGTTAAGTGTTTTCTATCATGAAAGGGTCTTGGATTTTGTCAGATGCTTTTTCTGCATCAATTGAGATGATCACAAGATTTTTTTCCTTCATTCTAATAATGTGGTGTGTTACATTGATTGATGTTTACATGTTGAACTACCCACGCATTCCTGGGATAAATCCCACCTGATCATGTGGTATAATCCATTTAATATGCTTTTGAAATCAGTTTGCTAGTATTTTGTTGAGGACTATTGAGTCTCTATTCATAAGGGATATGGATCTGTGGTTTTCTTGTCTCGCGACGTCTTCGTCTGGCTTTGGTATCAAGGTAATGCTGGCCTCGCGTTGTGAGTTAAGAAATGTTTCCTCCTCTTTCGATTTTCTGGAAAAGTTTGAGAAGAATTGGTGCTAATTTTTCTTTAAATATTTGGTAGAATCAAAAAATGGTATCATATTTTCAGCTTGGGTGTGTGTATGCGTGTTTCTACGTGTGCATGTATGTGTATCCTTCACTGTGCTTAGAATGGTACTAGACACAGACAAAGAGATACATAACGTGTAGATAAATTTCAAGCCGAGAAGGAAAAATAATTTTTTAAAAAAGGTAAGTATATCAACTTAAAGATACAAACTTTCCGTAAATATGTTCATTGTGTGAATACGTTCATCTGACACAATCCCAGCCAGGACCTGAAATCAATTTTCAAAAGGCTAGCGTGCAAGAGTGGTTCAAACACGTACTATAGGGAGAAAAAAAAACGAGGAACAAGCTCTACTAACTGGCTTGAAAGAAAACCTCCTAGGTAATACACTCATCCACCATCCAAAGAGAAACTATGCAAAAATCCATAAATGGATTAACGAGCAGAACTGTGGCTGAAGAAAACCAGATTAGCTCTGCCGAAGATGATAGCCGTAAAATGCACCAAGAAAATATCCAACAATACAAAAGAGAAATTATCTGCTGGTAAAAATTCATGATTTTGAAAGCAGACACCGCCAGGCTAATTTAATAATTGTAGGATCCCTGATGGAAGGAAGAAGCAGGATATGGTTGAATCTTTTTCAAAATTTAATTAAAACCAAAATGGCACTTATTCCTTTGCTCCCCCATGATCCAAGCAGTTTCACAGTGTTCCAACAGACAAGCCACGGTCGGAGGCAGTGACTCACCACATTTTCAGAAGAGGATTTTAAGAATCAAAGAAACACGGTTTAGAATTACAAGGAATAAAGTTCCACATGCAGCTTCCAGATCTGCCCTTGTCTGTCTGTTCGCGGCATGTTCTGCAGTGCTCTGAGCATCCGGACTGCCTTACCTGAGGGCTGGCCACCTGCCTGCCTCACAGGGGCCCTGGGCAAAGCGGCAGTCACCAGGGCCTTCGCTGCTGTCTGGGAAAAAGAAGGCTTTCTCCTCCATGCCCAGGAGGGAAACTTACCAGTTCTTCCCAAGACTTAAAGGGAAGCATAGATTCTAAGGAGTCATTTTGCTCGGCTGGATATTTGATGAGATACGAACCCCACTGTTAGATGTTTCTCTCTTCTACTACCTGCTGGAAGGAAACAGGATCACATGCTAATTGTAAAACCCCTTTTTGAAAATCTTCTGATTCACATGCTGCTCTTACTATTTGTTCTTAGCAGGCATCAGTCAAAATTTGTGAGATTTACGGATTTGGCAGAAAACAACTTAAAAATTAATTTCTGCTTGGAAAGGCATTTTACGCCACCCAAAAGAGGGGAGATAGGAGGAAAGTGGCAAGCGAAAATGGTTGTTACTAGGGAAGTAAGGGCTTTACTAGGTCAGGTTCAGCTTGGCAAGCTACAGAAGCAAGCATTCATAGCTTATTTGCTGTCGCAGATTCCTGAGGCCTGTATCTCTTACCTCCTGGACTTTGGTGAAGGGAGTCAAGCTAATTGATGCGGGATTCACCAGCCAGCAAAGGAACTGGGCTAGACACAGGTAGCTAACCTTTGGTGAGAGGTCCCTGACCAGTACTCACTAGAAACTTCAAGTGCTGTTCCAGAAAACCAAAGGTATGAATAAAAATCGTTTGTATTAAAATTCCCATTGGATTTTATATGTTTCTATGAGTAGTAGATTTTGACTCTTCAAATATAAATTTAAAAAAATAAAATCAGAGAGTATACAAATTTTGAATTGAATTTAAATGGTCCAAGGAATTTTCTAAGTTGGAGAAAAGAACAAACTACATAATGATCAACAGAGTTGTTCAAAGTTAATTAAATCAATTACTGGCAAGAAAACTATGAGGTCCAAGAGTTTCTCACTTGTTAAATCAGCGAACAATTTAAACTATCTCAAAACTTTTCTTATGAATTAGTGAAATCAGTTGCCACTTTCTTACCAAAGTTTTGACCAGTTAACTGATTAGGAAACACTTTTTGTAAGTTTACATTCTTCTTTTTCCCCCAACTCCTTGGCTGTTCATTCTTAAACTTATACTCCATTAAAAATTTGTTTGTCTGCTTTCTCCACACTAGTACGTAAGGTGTATGGATTGCATGTGGATTTACAGTGTGTTAATTGACTGGTTGTGAATGTCTTGCCAATCCACTCAGGCAAGCTGTAACTTAATGATGATATGTGTACCTGTAAGGCACAGGTATGTGAACTTCCACCCTCTGTCTTCCATGGCCACTGTCAATCCATCATTGTAGTATTTTGTGATTATTTACACTTTATAGTTTATAAGACATTTTCATAAACAGTGTCTAATTTGAACCTAGATAGTTCTCATCATCATTTTAGCAATGGTGAAAAGTAGGTTCATACAAATAGAAATAATAAACGATTTTACTTAATGACCAATATCTCCTGGGTGTGTATTCTTACGATTAAATTAATGTCTGAACTAGTATAACCTAGTGGTTGAGACCAAAGACTTTGGAATAAGGTAGATCTGAGTTCAAATCCTGGCTAACCCACCTCCCACCTCTGACAAGTTATTTAAACTCTTGTACTTTTAGTCTCTTCATCTGAAACATGGGGAGTGTGCCTATCATCCTGGGTGATTGTAAAGGTTAACCGTAAAATATCTGACAATTTTTAGTAAGTATTTGTAAAGTTAGCTATTGAATAATAATAACAGCAGCAGTAATAGTAATAATGATAATATAAATGACGTTGTTTTGTTTTTGTTATTATTTACTTAACCACCAAATATTCAGTATTTTATATTCAGTGGATTTAGTTTAGTTGCTGTCTTCGTAAGGTAAAAAATTAGAAAAAGCACTTTTAATTATCCATACCTTTGTTTAAAAAAGTAGATGTGGTGGCCTGGAAGTCAAGTCCAGGCTGTGTGGATGACAGAGACGGTCTTAAGGGGCTGGAGGAGTGCTTGAGTGGTGGCTGGCCCCGGGAGAGGCCTTGGAGCTGGAAGAGTCGTTTGAATGGACGAGGCAGTAGGGGAGCTCGGAGAGGGAAGATCCCGAGAAGCCAGCTGATGAGAAATGTGCGTCAGAGAGCCGCCACAGAAGGAAGCCTGCGCAGTCCCTAATGCCTCTCACCGGCTCCTGCCTCACTGCCCCTCTCCGAGGTCAGGGACGGGTGATGCTCTCCCAGATTGTACTTTTTGGTGTAAAGGTTTTTACTCTTTCAATTCCACTTGTCTTGCGGTGCTCCTCCCACAAAGAGTTACTCTGAAATCAGCCCAAGTCAAAATGCCAGGGACCTAAGGTCTGGGCAATCAGGCAAGTGTTCGGTACTCAATTTCAAATAGTTCCTTTAATGGGCCCCCTTTCCAGGCACATCTCATTTTAACCCCCTCCCTCTAAAGCGGATGCTTGAGGATTCGCTTTCGGGATTCTTTGCCCACTCCTGAGACCAAAGCTGAGCTAATTCTCCCACAATGGTGAGTCCTGGAGAAGTGGTCTCAGTTCCGCTTGCCCTCAAGCCCCGTCCCCTCACTTTCAGTGAAGTGGCTCTTCTTGAGGCACAGTGGAGCGATGCAGAGCACGCTGAGGCTGGCGGCAGGCCGCCCAGGTCAAATCCTGGCTCTGCGACCTTCTGGCCGTGCCCCTTGGGGGAGCTGCTTAACGTCTTGATCCATCAGTCTCCCCCCTGCAGATACGGGCAATGACAGAACCGATCTACTCGAGTTGTTATTTAGTTAATATTTGTAGAGTACTTAGCACAGAGCATGGCACCAGTTGAGCTCGATTCAAGTGTTTATTAAATTAAATGATCTGTAAATGCTTAAACTATGGTGCATCTCTCATCTGCCACAGAAACTTCATGAACTAGCTTGTCCGTTGTCTGCGCTCCTCACACTTTTAGTCATTTGCTGGCCATCCAGCAACAACTCAAATTAATAAAGAAAAAAACCTAAACTCACGCAAATTTCACTTGCCAAATGTGTCAACTCAGACTCACCAACAGCCTAGAACATCGCTATACCCTTGGCCTTTACTTAGTTACTTTTCCAGGCCATGGTCTCTTCTTAGACATCAACGTGATGAACAGCATCTCTATCAGTCAAATCCTTCCAGCTCCAGTCCACCCAGTAAACCCATTTTCTGGTCTTTCTAATTTCTTGCCTAAATCACTCAGTCAGACCACAATTTTACAAGAGCTAAAGAACATTTGTAAATAAAAGGCCGTTTTTCCCCACGTGGTGGAGTGGAAATTTCAACCGAGCAGCAGTCACGGCAGCAGCGCGCACCAGCGAAGGCTCAGCAAGCTGCGTCACAGACATCCCTGTTTACAAAGTGAAAGCATCTTATAAAACCTCTTTTGCCTCTTTTGATGAAAAAATCATTCCTGCCACTTCTCTAAACATCCCCTTGCGGTAAGGCCTTCAACGCACGAATGAGGCCAAAGAAACAGACCCTGTGATTTAGACAAAATTGAAGTTAATGGCCTCAGTTCTCTGCTTCTCTTTGGTGATGAAGAGTGACACCATATGTTAGAGAGAATGGGTATGTAAAACCAAAGATTCAAAAGAGGATTTTTAGTTTCTAATTTCCTTAAGAGCCAAGATGGGGTTTTGATATGAATATAGAGCATGCATGGGTCCCTAGTGGACACAGCCAGCTTTAAGTTCCTCCTCTTATTGTCCCCAACGTCTAGACAGTGTTCTGTAGATGGTAGATACTCCATAATATGTCAATATTGGTTGATTGGGTACATAAATAGTAATAATGACATGTAGTCTTTACTCAAAATGTGGTGGAAGCTATATTAATAGCTAAATTGCTTGCATTTTCCCCAATGATGTCAAATGAAATGGCAAAAGGAGGAGGTGTGTGTTGATGAATGAACACATAGTGCAAGCCTGCCTGAGCATAGACTCCCCTCCCTGGGGTGGTGTTTAACTGGCTTAAAGGAACAACCGAGTGCACAATTACCCCCCTCCTCTATTTTCTATGCATATAGGTAATGTTGAAGCATATATTTTTCCATTGTAATGTAAATGGAAAGTCTCAAAAATATATTAAAGTAAAAACATATTTGAAGCAAACCAGGCAGCATATATAAACAGTACAATTTTATTTACATCTTCCTAATGAATGAGCCTCGCTTCGCGTGTTGATCTATGTGGTTCCCGTACTCTGTTTCTCTTTCCAAACACGAAGCCCATCAATCAGCCTCCATCAATATTTTTCACACAAAGGCGGTGGGGCTTTGCTACTGACTCAATTAACATACGGCTGTTTAATTTTTTCCGTGAGAACCTTACCTGCAAATTCCAGGTTCAGACCTCATTGGCTTGAAAATCTGATTGATTTCTCCATTATCACTCTTCTGGAGCTCTCAAAATTTGTCAATGAGCCTGGGAACGATATCCCATTTATATAAGTAAAGTAGATTTCATAGATTATTATACTAAAAATCCGGATCAAAGTGAGTATTTTCTTATACTATTCCTATTCTGTCATGTTAATATAGCATAAATAAATAATTTGGATATAACCGTGCCAAGTGTGTAATGATTGGGATATATATTGCTTGTTAAGTGTGATGCTGGAATAGAAATAGGGCGTGTTAGCAATAATATTGTTTTAACAATAATAATAACCAAAATAAAAACTTCTTTATGTGTTTTTTAAATAAAAATTAGTTTTCATAAAATTAGTCCTATAACTAGCATGGTTTGCTATACGTGGGTTGGGATTTTACAAATGTGAGGATGTATCACATTTTGAAATCTACCTACAAATAAGTTTTCTAGACACATGTTTATACACTTAGACAAGGCATGTTCACTATCATCATGTATAACACAACATTCAGCCAAATTATAATAACAAGGCAATAAAATCACCTTTTGTTAGTTAAAAAGATGTCTTAACACTGCAAATACCATTCAGAAATGCTGAGGGAAAAATTTTACCAGTCATGTCAGGCTTTCTACCACTGGCTCTGTTGAGCATATCACAATGCAGGGATACCCCTACTGAGAACAATTAGAAAAGTCAAATAAAACACAAAGTAATACATTTTAGGTCATCACAAAGCTGCTGAGACAACTGGAAATTGAGGGGCCAAAATGTTGGAGAAAAGGGAACCAGGGAGAGGTGCGCCTACTTCTTTGATTCCTTTTCACCTCGGGGCATTTGCTGTTCTTGGCATTGGGTGGAAGATTGAAAATCTGAGTGCAAGATCTGGGCCAGGAGGCACAAAGGTCAGCAGAGTGTCTGTCAGTCTCACGAAAATGGAGAGACAAAAATTGGAGTTCCGGGTCTCCAAGGCAGCCCATAATTGAGAGGACAAGAATCTGGAGACACGAGATGAGTAAGAAGTGATTTGTTTTCTCCTCAAGGTCTTCATCAAATTCTCTAGCTGTGAGGCATGAGGTTAAGAAGCTAAGCTGAGGCACTCTGAAAATCAGCCCGAGTTTTCAGCAGTTTACAAGGCTGAGGAAATAAATATTGTAGGTTGGAACCCACCAAGGACTTGCGACCTCAGTAAACATTCCAACCTCTGGAGGACTAACCCCTGGAGACAGGTAGACTAGAGTTAGAAGGAACAGAACCGAAACTGCAGCTTGACTCAAGGCAACTTCACCTTCGATGGATGAAAATGAAAGTTCTCTTAGCATAACACACATTTTGATATGTTAAATCTTCTAACATTTGTATATATTATAATGCTTTTTAATATGAATATTTAGATAATTGATTTGTAGTTTCTTTGCTAATATATGCATTTACATAAAATATAAATACACTATATATAAATAGATCTAATATATAAATATGTAATCAAATATATATTTCATTGTATATCAATATATGGATAGATAATAAATATATAGATATAAATATTATATTTTATATGTTATAAAGTATATATAAATGATTTATGGTAATAGCCAAAGAAAAGGCTGAAATCAATTATCTGAGTATTCATATTAAAAAGTAGAAAAGAGTACACCAAATTAAATCCAAAGAAACTAAAAGCAATAAAAAAAGAGATAAAGCCAAGGCAAGAAAGGTAAAGTAAAATAGACAGAAGAAATATGTTACCAATATCAGAAATGAAATGGAGGACATCACAACAATCCTACGGATATTTAAAAAAACTTAAAAAGTAGGATATTGTGAATACCTTTGTGGGAATAAATTTGAATATTTTGATGCAATGGATTCCTGGAAAAACACAATTAAATAACTAACACAAGAAGAAATGGCAAATCCAAATAGTCCATATTTCCAAATGAACTTGAGCCCACTGTTAAATACTTCCCAAACAGAAATATCCAGGCTGAGAGTGAGTTCTTCTAAACACGTAAAAAGAAATAAGACTATTCTTACATAAACTGTTCCAGATAATAGAAAAAGAATAAACATTACTCAATTCGTTCAATAATTATACCAGAAAAAAAGTCAGCAAGAGAGTGTGCCCAAGGGCCCCAGTGACTCCTTCACGATGACCTTTAGTCTTATCAGTGACCAACTGCAAATATCCCTGACCTCAGGCTTTGCTCATCTCTGTTTTTCAAAAATGACATGCCAAGATTCTGTTAGAACACAGCCATCTCTACTATGAATATTGTTTTCTTAAACAGAGTTCTTCAATTAGATCATTAAAGTCTCATCCCCAAAGGACTGGTTTATTCTTCCCAGAACAGAATGACTGTCCTTAAACAAAGCCACAGGGTAAAATGCAGAGACTCCTACCTCCCATGCCTGGCAAAGTCGACGGTAGGTAGGACCGTGCATTACGTGTACTTCCAATTCCTCTTGGGCAATGAGCACAGTGCTTTTCACATGGTAGATGCTCAACAAATTTTCATCAATTTGCTGGGGAAAAAACACAGCATGCAACTTGATTGACTATAAGGAAACCAATCAAGATTCTTATTGCTTGCTTTTTACCATGTCTGGAAGGAGATGGCAGACTCATATTCAAGTTTGACAGCCCCTTACTGTCATTATGTGCGAGGGTCATGGTGAGAAAGGGAAGAAAATACTGATTATTATAAAAGTCTTAGGAATCCCAAAGAGTACATCCTAGATCATGAAGAACTCATTTTTGAGTTCCTCCTCTCTGGGAAATGCCTGCTGGCTAATGTTTGATTTGGGTGCTCTAGTTATCAGAAAAAGATTAACTAGAAAAATCAGTCGCTTGACTGAACAACACAGAGCTCACTTCCCCCAGATTCAGAAACTAAGTTTTATTCATAAAACAATTTCCCACAGCACTACCTTGGTAGTCATATACAGAAAAAGCTGGGCAGGAGAAATTATGAAGCCCTTCTGCAGCGAAATATTTCAAAATGAGAGCAAGTTTTACATTTCCAACTGGCAAACAACTTCACTATAACAGTATTATCAACTAAAATGGTCTGCAGTGAGGCAGAAAACAGTAAATAAGGGGGCCCGGACCCCCGGTGGTGCAGCAGTTAAGTGCGCACATTCCGCTTCGGCGCCCGGGGTTCGCTGGTTCGGATCCCGGGTGCGGACATGGCACCGCTTGGCACACCATGTTGTGGTAGGTGTCCCACATATAAGGTAGAGGAAGATAGGCATGGATGTTAGCTCAGGACCAGTCTTCCTCAGCAAAAAAGAGGAGGATTGGCAGTAGTTAGCTCAGGGCTGATCTTCCTCAAAAAAAAAAAAAAACAAAAACAAAAAAAACCAGTAAATAAATGAAGACAAGACAGGCATAAAAGGAGACAAGGTAGGATGTGCTAAGGCCACATGTTGGACCAGTGTTTCCTAATTTTTCATTTTCATTCTAATAGTTCTTAATCAATGATAGACAATAAACCATCTTAAAAGATGCACAATGTACACTTTTAAACACATAAGCTCATTTCGATTCCCACCTAATCTTCAAGAAACATACATCACCATGAAATTCTTTAATAAAAGTGACAGACAAATCAAAATAAATGGCTCCATATTTATTTAAAAAATGAGACTTTTCACCTTTACTTTAAATGAGAGAATCAGAAGTTTTGTTCTCCCCTGAAGTTAAATACAATGTGGAGTTGTATCAAATGTTTGGCACCTTTCTCTGCAGCTCTGAAGCAGCCCAAATGTAATTTGAGCTAATTCATGAAATGCACTTTGTAAAAGGATATTTATTGCCAGCGAGATAAATAGTCAAAATATATCAGATTTATTGTTGTCCGGGGAAAATGACATTATGGTTGTTCAGAGTGAACCTATGAGCAAAATGAGTATTCGGGGAACTGAAAGCAGACTGCTGGCATGTGCCTTAAGAAAAACAACAGAAAAAGAGCAGAAAAGAGGCAACTGCATACAGGATAGCTATTCTAGAGAGAGTTGTCTAACACTGATTGCAATATAGATCTGAATTGGGTGGTGCAGAAACCTTTTATATAGAAATGAGCATAATATAACAAGGACATGCAGTGTCAGATTTGCTTTATTTCAGTTCTCTTGATTATTAGAAAAGAACAGAAAAACAATGTCCGAGGAATTTATGAGTGATAAGCTCTCGAGCATGTTCTCATAGCATTGTAGAGTAAAAGAAGAAATCATTCTCAGTTCTAAGAGAAGATCAGGACAAAGGGACAACCCTGGACCTATGAAAGCTCCTCATCATACACAAGTCCTACTGAATTATCAATCTGGAGGAAGGGATGACAACTTTGGCATTGAGGGGTGAAACAAGAGTACATGTCTGTGAATGGGACAACCAAAGCTTTCTTCTCAAGACAAAAAGACCTTTCTGAATCGCGAAAATTGAAGTAGGTCATTAGGAAGGACATCAAGATAGCAAAAAGATGGTGGCGTGAACATGTAGCTTCATAAGCTGTAAAGAAACAAATTGCATATGTTTTGCAAAATAACTCCAGAAAAATTACTGGATAAGCTATCATCACAAAGTGAAATATCTATCCTTTTTGTTCACATTAAGCAAAATAGACTAATCAGAGTAACGAAGAGGTAAATCTTTAGGTCCCAAAGTGGATAATATTCAGTAATATTAGTAATTTATCAGAGTGTGTACATCCAAATCACAACTCACATTTAAATAAATTTATCAATCCCTGTTTTTGACTGTTATAATTCAATTCTTCATGGCTTTGACTTTGTTAATTGTACCAACATGTTTTTAAATTATTTGATCCCTTCTCCTTACTAGATCTGCCATCTTACAAATGCTCATCTACTTCCTACACTGGAGTCAGAAGCCTGAGATTCCATTCCGGGTTCTAACCCATGCCTTTTATATCAGAACAAAACCTTTTATCAACAAAGATTCATAGAATGTTAGAGCTGATACAATTTTTGGAGATATCTAATTTGTATTGCTTCATTTAACCAGGGTAAGAACTGAGGCACTAAGAGTTTAAGAAGTTAAGTAATGTCGCCACTGTGGGAGAGTCCCCTCCATGGGTCTCTGGAGGTCCTACACATCTTGCTGGGTATGCTGAGGATCAAAACTCTGGCCATTCTACCAGGGCTATTTCACAGGACCATGTTTGCTGCGAGAAACCTTGAGGGATGAGGTAGCATCCTCCTTTAGAACAAAGAGCAGGATTGCTCCCTGCATGATACAAAACTGTGGATTCCCCAAGCTTACAGTGCCTCTCCTATAATGCAACCCACTGCATTTGCAGGCATACGTCTAGGCCCTCTGCATCTGAATAATAAAATTATCAGATAAAACCAATGGCTAATCTTCAAAAAGGAGAAAAGCCCTACTCACGAAAAAGAAAAGGTACTCAGAGGATATTAAATAATAGTATAACCTCAGATAGACAGAATTTTCAGTATTTGGTGGTGGTGATATTTTGGGGTTGGTTTGTGTGTGTGTATGAAAGAGGGGTTTTTTTGTTAAAGTTGGTTTGTTTTTTTCAAATCAACACTCTTTTTCCTGGATTGTTTTTCCATAGCCAGTCTTGGTTCACTGGGATTTTTTTCATTAAAACGAGTAATAGTTTTCCTCTTCATTTTTTCTTTTAGACCAAGACTGAAATTGGACTGCAGATCAAAGACCATGGCAAAAAATCCCTGACATTGGAAACTGTCTTTCCAGGCATCCCTGTGCCTCATCCTCTTCTACATATTCCATATAAAGAGATTGTTTCATTTTCCACCTGGCAACGCTTAAATTGTTTTATTTTTCTTCATTAAAACCACCACGCCTCTTCATTTAACTCATGTTTTAGTATCTTGATTCAGCAGGATCATAAAAACGTTTATTTTTGTTGTCGCTGCTTCTTTTTGCCGCAGGGAGAAGTAAAAAAGAAACAAGTTAAAGAATATACAGTCAACCCTTCTTTAAAAATATATAACTAGATTTCTAAAGGAATGAAAAAATACCGTACTAGTGGGAAAACATTGCAGTCAAATCTATATTTAACTTGAAATAACATAACTTTTTGTGGGTGTGTTTGACATTCCCTCATACCTGCTACAACCCCTGTGAGTCCTCAGTAAATATTAATTATGGATAATTGACAATTCCTTTCTTCTAATGGAAGCAGCAGAGCCAATTTTCAAGTTTCCGTTTTGTACCAGTGCAGTAAAGAGCAGGCTTCAACAAGGTCTTTCCTCTCTGTCTTGGAATGTAAACATGATCTTCCTATTTTCCTGGGTCCTCAAAAGGAAATCAAGTTTCTACACAGAATCAAAACCCAAAACAAACAAGAAAATCTTATTTTTCTCTTTTTCTTTAAAGAAAAAGAATTAAGGCAGACTTTTGACTAATCATTCTGTATTCCAAACATACTTTCCATTTTGCAAAAAGTCCTTCTAATGTGAATGCCTTTTATTGACTATCCTGTAAATGATTTAAATAGATACAATCCCCTTATTAGGAGAATATAGTGACAGTGGTAAATGCCACGAGAGGGCTTTAGCCTGTTTCCTGCCAATTCTACCTGATCAATCTGTTATGTTTGTTGTAAATATAAATGTTCAGTGATCAGTGAATAACCTGAACTCCTGGCTTCAGGTTACTTCAGAAATTTATTTTGCAATGGGCATGGATGCATTTTTAAGTTTGACACAAACACAAATATGTGTGTGTGTATATATATGTTTGTATACATGCATAGGCAAAGAACTATATACACATACTATATGTATACTATACATATATATATGTATGTATATATATATATATATATATGCAAGATACAATTATATGAAGACAGGCTGGACTGAGAGAAGTGCTGGGTCAGGAATCTGCCAAGCTTAATTTTCAGCATCACTTCCAGCTTCAAACCTATCCAGCGTTTAACCTTGAACAAGTCACTTAACTCCTGGGCCCAAACTCCTAATCTGCACAAGGAGAGATTAGAGATGCTCTCTAAGGTCCTTTCAACCTCAAAATTCATATCTCTATGATTAATGGCGGAAAGGAATGTCACAATGATCTAATGACTTGTGGGTGTCTTGGCCATGTTAATGTTAAAAATATTAAAGTGAATATATCTGCTTTCTAAATAGAGGTTCAGTGACCATTTTTTCAGTTCAACAGGACTAAAAGAAAGATCTTGGTTTCTAAAGCTGTTCATCTTTGATATTTTTTACCACCACCAGTAGAGATGCATTCAATCACTCATTCATTAATTAAATTAGTAATTATTAAGCTCAAGTTATGTGCCAGGCACTTTTCTAAGCACTGAACTACAAAGAATGAATAAGACAAATGTGATTTCTGCCCTCAAGAAGTTTACACATACAAGCATATATAAATGTATATTAGCACACATGTGTAAATGTGTGTGGATGTGTATAAACACTGACATACAACAGAAACCATGGTAAATTTCAGAAGGAAACTGAGAAAAGTTGCTATGATGCAGCATCAGAAGGAAGACTGCACACGGAAAACTTTCTGTAGCAGTGATTTTTTTTAAAAATTAGAATACAATAACAATACCGTATTACGCACTTAAAAATTTTTTGAGAGAGTAAATCTCATGTTAATTGTCCTTATAACAACAACAAAAACAAGCAAACAAAAAAGAGGGACTGGCCCCGTGGCATGGTGGTTAAGTTTGTGCACTCCACTTCAGTGGCCCAGCTTCTCAGGTTCGGATCCTGGGCACGGACCTACACCGCTCATCAGCTGTGCTGTGGCAGTGACCCACATACAAAATAGAGGAAGATTGGCACAGATGTTAACTCAGGGCAAATCTTCATCAGTAAAAAAAAGAGAGAGAGACAAGAAAGTTTCCAAGGTGACAGATTTGTCTTTTTTCTCATTGTAGTGATGGTTTCATAAATACATGCACATGTCCAAACTCATCAAATGGTATACATTAAATATGTGCATTTTTGCATATCAATTATATCTCAACAAAGCTGTTTAAAAAATTAAAAACTAGAAACAATTGGAATACAATTCTGAATGTCTATTCAGCAATTCCATCAAAATAAAAAAGATCAGGTTTTCGTAAAGTATTTTTCCAAGATTAGTTAAGCATAAGGTTTCTGAAATTTGTGTGAGTGAGAGGCCTCCTCCACTTCCGTCAGTCAGCCTCTGCAATCCTAGTTATATGCTTAGTAAGAGTGGCTGCTCATAGCACCTCTCTCTTGAAGTTGTAAGAATTAATAAAATAATTAGCATACTGCTCTTCTCATAGGCCCTAGAAGATAATAAACTATCAATAATGATTATTTTTATCTGTATCTGAAGATTCTATATTTATAAGATTGTTCTTCCCATCACGACATTCAAAAAAGTATGAGCCACCTTGTTTAGTGAGTTTCTAGGATAATTCTAAATCACTGCTTACTTATGCCCTTATATAGCTCGTTAGACACTGTGCCAGGTTCTCAAACTTGAGCATGTCTCAGAATCATCTAGAAGCGTTGTTAAAACATGGGTATTTGGGCCCCCCTCCCAGATTTCTGATTTAGTAAGTCTGCCTGGGGCCAAGAGTTTACATTTCTGACACGGTACTGTCTGCCATGCACAGTCAAACATCTCTATGTACCATAAACTGTTTAATTCTCAAAGCTACTCAGCAAGGTAGGCATTAGTATACACATTTATGATGGTAAAGCTGAAACCCAGAGACGATAAGGAGGCTGACCAAGTTTTCAGAGTTTCTGAGTGGCAGACCTGCGTTTGAACCCCAATTTGCCTGTCCTAGAGCCCATTATGGTATGTACTGTGTATTGAACTCCATTCTAACTTTAAATTCAGTGACAAATCTAAATTGATGCCCTGGACAGATATTGGGCCCCAGTGAAATACCTACAGGACTGTGATATTTATTTCAGTTTGCAAATCAAAAGGAAACTGAAATGCAGGAGGCTTTCTGTCATGATTAGATGTGCTGTCCACAGCCAAAAATTAAAGGCTCATGATCTGTATTAAATATTTGTTCAGCATTTGACGTTGTTCGTTTATAATGTAAAATCTTATCTGAGTCTTGAAAAATATTTCTCCATAGAGAGGCAGATAATGAAGCATCGTGAGGTTGAATATACTCTGATCCCGTTTTTATGAAATATAATCTTAATTGAAATGCAACAATAGCTAGAAAGATTGCCTAATGTAAGATGTCTGCTTGAGTTTTGATGACACCTAAGTGAAAGGAAAGACAGTCCGTATATCCTCGAGCATTATTAAGATAGAACAGAATATGCTTCCAACAGAATTTCTGAAATAGGCAATTTTTCATTTTCATTTTAATAGAAATGCATTTTTCACAGTCTTGCCTTGTTCTTCAGATATATGTAAAATGGGATATTTTGACGCTAATATTGAAACAGAAGGGAAAAGACAAGACAAGCTTCCTTTCTTGGGGTCGCAGCGCTGAAACCTAGCACGTGATTGGCCACTCCCGAAGAGAGAGCAGGCATTCCTTGAAAAAGGCTTCCCCGGAGATGGATTCTTATTTGCACGAATCATTTACAGCTTTGCCATGTGGCTTCAGATGAAAACGGAACTCGGTGGGGGGCAGGGAGGGGGGTGTAATTAATTGAAGCAACTCAAGTCCTTTGAAGAAAAACATGCAAATGAAAACTACCCAGGTTTTTAGAGCTTCAGTTCTTATATTAATTCTACTTGAGAGGAAGACATTCTGAAATCCCAAAAATGTACAACCCAGTTCAAATGAATGAACGCTTCAGAACTGGAGACAAACTGTCCACTTAACATCTCTTTTTAAACGTCCTTGATTTTCTTCATGAATATTTTCCTCATTTCCTTGTTTGCACATGTTCTCCCACCAGAAAAGCGATCAACGTGTTCTAAAAGTCAAAGCAGTACCATAAAATCACCAAGCCAAAATGCAAAAAACAGTATTTTTTTTCAAAAGCTTAAATCTATTCCAACAATTTAATTTCTATTATAGTGAGCTAAGGTAATCAATCAGCCTGGTTTTTTCTTTATTTTGAGTTATATTTCTGCATTGCAGCCTATTGTTTACCTTGCACCAAAACTTTAGTTTTCCATCAAGTGGACAGTTAGATACATGAGCCCTGCTTAAAGAACCAAAAAGGAGATCCCTTTGAGTGGAGGAAACGAAGCAAAATAAAAGGAAATATGGGGAATGTTTTAAATCTTCTCATTTTAATTTCAGGAACAATCAAGAGCCACCAAGAATGCAAAAGTGCCAGAGGATGCTGTGAGCTTAGAAGAGATGCTGAGTTGAAGACGTAAATATGTGGACACCTGGATGTCAGCTGGAGACACTGAGAGCCGTCAATGCAGCAGTATTTCCAGAGGAAAGAATGAGACAGCAAGAGTGCATGCATTCAGCCAATAGTTGGTGGGCACTGCGATTGTAATGGAGCTACAGTAATGCAGGAAGTATTACCCAGGCCTTAAGGAACTCAAATTCAGCGGCAGGCACCGACACAACCAGGTAGAAATCAAATAGAGGTGCCACTATAGTCATATTTAACAAGTAATCACCTATTACGTGCCAACTGCTTTATACAAATCAGTTTCAGCTACACCAGTTATTAATAACCACCACTTATTTATGTAAAAACAGATTCTGAACGTGTCCAAGTCACACAGCTGATAAGTAATAGAGCTAGCATTCTCTTCTTGCTAGTTTCTTGCTTTTAACAGGCAAAGTTACATTTATGTTGTGTCTTAAAATGAGTCACATTTGCCTCATTCTTGTCTGTCTTCAGCCTAAGGAAACACAGGAGGCATATGGATATGAGTAACCCAGTTCCATATAACCACCCCATAAGATTGTTATTATTGTCTACATCTTATACATGAAGAAACTGAGTTTAGAATGGTTATGTGACCTCCTAAGGGCAAAGGGCTAATAAGTTGCAAAGCCCAGATTTGAATGCTAGTTTCTGATTCTAATACCTATACTCTGTCTACCTACTGTACAGTTTTTCCGGGTGCACTGACGGATTTGTACAAATCTGCTCAAAATACTCGCCTCCCCTCTGCCTCCAATCCAACCTTCCTTCCTCCCCTAACCGTGACATCAACAAGCCAAGTGCAAAATGGGAGCTTGGGTTGGAAAGAAAATATGTGATGGTGAGCACAGCGAAGATAATTGACCCCTCTGGGGATCAGAAATTATTATTTTGTTCTCAAAATAGTGAAAACAGATGCAGGGAGTCAGGATGTGAACTCAGATTGAATTGGGAGAGTTAAGGAAGAGAAAAGGGGTGTTAGTGCCAGCATGAGATAATCGTGACAGATCACCAGGTGTCTCAAACCTATCGCGACAGCACACGGGTGAGCCTCTGGTTTGGCAAAATAGAGTATGCACCTGAGCGACAGCTTACTACCAAAGAGGAATTGGGGATTGGGGAATAGAGAGAACTTAACTTAAATTTAAGAGGAAACAGAGCCACATAGGTGGCCCAGAAAACTTCCCAGGGAAAACATTGGGAGGCCACGTGCTTGTTAGTTACTTCTCAGGCCAAACCAAGCACAATCGAATGCATGGGTTTGCTTGAACCCGTGCACTGTGGCTTCCTTCAAGAGTAGGTAGGAGGGGCTCTCTTTCAGCCATTCCCAAATGATGCTTTCAGTCCCACAGTGGACAAAAGGAGAGGTTCAGGACAGATCCTTGGCATATTTGAAAAAGTAAGAAGATGTGAGAAACTACTAAAATATTTAGGAGGGCAAGGGGAAGCTTTTTATCTAGATAATTACCTATTCTTTTCCATCTTTTCCTTTCCAGGATGAATAGCCTATGAAAACAAACCTGAAATAAGCAAACAAAACTTTCTAAAAGTGGCTAAAGCAGAAAGCCTTAGGAAACTGTCAAGCCTCAATCATAACTTCAGAAAATAACATGATCTGAAAGGATATTAACATTCTCCATTTTTTTTACCAATGAGTTTTATTTAAAATGTACAGCAAAAAAAAACCCACAAACCAAACAAACCTTGTGAAAATGTGTCTCCAAAGGTATTTTGATATTACTTTGCTATTTAGAAAGACATTATTTATTTGAAATTTTACTTAGGCTAAGCACATTCTTTTATGCTTTTTTTAATTCTCAAGGAGTGACTATACTGCTTCACAAAAATATCGTTAATATAGAACAGAGGTTAGAGCTTGCAGGAAGATTAAGGTTCACTTTTGATTTTTTACTGATGAAAAAACTAGCCCAGAGAGGTAGTGATTTATATCCTGTTGAGTTGGCTGTTAGGAGCAGAGAGGACCTGGAACCCGTGTGTACTGAATCCGTGCTCTCTGCCCTGTTGACTACACCACTTGCTAACAATGTTGAACTTCAGAAAAACTGTCCTCATGAAAGAACACTCTCATCCCTCCAAAAGTAGCTGTAGATCTATTTGCAATCACATCTGGAATAGAATCCAAATATTCATGTGACGTCTGAAAAATAAAGAAGATAGCTTGTAGGAACCAATGAGTGAAGATTCTATTTGTAGACGTACTATTCAGTTTGCTGATTGTCTAATCTTTTTGCCCAGGAAATGTCTTTTCACAACTCCACCCATAAGCCTTCAACACAATCACACAGCTGTTAAGTCCATTGCTCTAATGACCTGAGAGTTTATAGCTTCTGGTTTTGAACATGAAAAAATTGATCTAACTAGAAGTCTTGTTCAACTTTTTTAATCAGAGGTCCATTTTTCCTTTTTATATCTTGATTAGAGTCTAAAATGGAAGAAATTTAAGAATTCAAAATTTCCTCACATAAAAATTGGATTCTAGCCACAACTAGAAGGACTCACAATGAAGAATATACAACTATGTACCAGGGGGTTTTGGGGAGAAAAAGGAAAAAATAAAATCTTTAAAAAAAAAAAATTGGATTTCCAAATTAAAAAAAAAAGTTGCCACAGAGCTTTCCCAAAGCACTGAAGAAGATGGGGACATTTACTAAGTCAGACAGGCTTAAACCATAAGGCCTGTCTACCTCTCTGGCTGGGTATCTGTTGAGCTTTCCACACTCTATTAATACAAGAAAACAACTGTCGTTACTTGAGCTTCAGCTGGCCTGAGCAGGAATCCTAAGTCCTATGTTCAGCAGTGTATGTGGAGAACAGTAGAAAAGGTGCCTAGCGTCACCATCTCTGAGGTGTCCACATGATTTTACAGCATCAGTATTAAACCATCTAGCTTCCATTCCCTTCAACCAAGAACAGGAGCAGGATAGCAGTGGTCTCTGAAATAAGATCTCAAATGAGAAAACAGGAAACAAAGAAAGAAGATCTGATGCAAACTTGATATTTCATAACCCCTAGTCTGTATACCTGTTCAGAAAAATAATGCGACTTTTACTCAGAGCCTCCTGCAAGAGAGGCTCCAGATGCGGAGGTGTAACCAATCCCTTACAATATCCTAAGCCAGGAGAGCTTGCCTTGCCATTTAATGGTTTGCTGAGCTATCAGTTGCTTCCATGCTTTCTAAGATTTTTTTTCTCAGTAAATTTATAATCAACCATAGAGTGATCTGAAAGTCAGTAGCCAGAGTTCATGACCCAATGTCTGTCCCTTCTCATGAGTCACCAAAAGTTCAGGTAACACAACACCTGACAAGCAGTAAACATTCTCAGAAATCTCTAAGTATCAGCCAGCCATTCAACATGTAAGCAATCTGTTTGTTTCGAATTAAGAAAAACTTCCCTTGAGTCACTCCTCATAAACAGTATAGCAGACATTAAAGGAAACGATGAATAATCTGCTTTGACTTGGAAAGGATATTGAGAAAAAGCCAAAGAGATTTTTTTTCTTTAATTGATGTACCAAGCTGATTTGAAACAGGCCAACTTCTTTCAAACGTACATAGTAATACACTGGTACTCTACTCACTTGCATCAAAATAATCCAACTGGTCTACCAGCTTCCTAATAGCCTCATAAGCTCTGGATGGTGTATCGCTCAATCTGTCATTCAAAGAATGAACCTATTCTGTAGGATCAACGGCCCTCAAGCTTTTGTGTGAATATTGTAAATAGAAGCTTTTTCATCCCAAGTTAACTTGTTCTATCGTTGATTAAATCAAATTGTAGGAAAATTCCTTTATATATTAAGTGAAAATATAACTCCCTATAGTAGCCACACATTGAACCCAGGTAAGCTTTCTCGAGATTATTCTCCAAAATAGATGTACCTTTTTACATGATAGGTTTTCAAATATTTGAAGACAAGCCTCATTCTCTAAATAAATCTACTCTTCTCAAGAAAATGTGTCATTAGGACCACATTTAATGATATTATCCAGAACTTTCAATATCATATCACTCTTTCCTTGACCAGCAATAATTTCTAAAATAATGCACCAAAAATATAACACAATTTTCTGCTATTGAGTACTTTAATCCTTTAATCTACATAACGGCATTTAAAAGAATTTCTGATAGTTCATAACCGCTCAATAAATGTTTGCTATTCACTGGTTCCACTGGTTTGGAAATAGGCACTGCTTCAGGAATTGGAAGTAAAACAGTAAACAAAATAGACAAAAATCCCTGCTTCTTGCAACTTACTCTTTTTTATTATTTGACTTATTGGAACACTGGTTCAAATAAACCTAGGATTGTTTGCAGTGTACTTTAAATGCCCAAGATCAGAAATCAGAAGACCAGTGCCCATTGGATATTTTTTAGCCAGGTGATCATTCATAAACTTGAGATCATTTGCATTTCCTCCCCCTTAGAGTTGCTGAAAGATAATTGAGAGGAAAACTTCTGGCTGTAAATATTTAGAATAATTTGTAAGACCCTCTGCTATCTGGCTCTGGTCTTTTTATCTTAGGTTTAATTCTTGGCTCTTTCCTTTTATTTCCTAATCTATACCTCATTTTTCCAGTAGCCTGTTTGCTTGCTCCGCTCTACACCCTTGCTTGTTCTTTTCCCTGGAATACCCTTTCTCAATTTCTTCTCCTGAACAACTCCTCGTCTTTTCCAATTCAGCTCAAAATACTAAATTATCTTCAAAGCCTTCCTTGAGCCATCTCCATTTCCACAGGTAGAATTTGTAACTTCCTCCTCTGTGTCTGCAATATTTTATTTATACTTCTATGATAATACTGGTCTTCTCAGATCATAATTATTTCTTTACTTACCTGTCTACAGTAGCCGAATGTAAGCTTCCTGAAGGCACAAACAATGTCTTATTCATTGTTTTAAGTCTGGAGTTTGGAAAAGATGATGACTCTTGAATATTAAGTATACAATAATATTCATGAGAGGATTTAGTGAAAACTGAAAATTGTAAATCAATAATATAAATATAGGTATTATTTATAATATAAAGTATGATTATGTAAATATTTATATAATTTCTTCAGAACCATTTGGTTCTATATGTCCAACAAAGTTTATTTTAAGCGCATATATTTAATTGACAGCATTAATTTAGGAACCAAACTTGGTATTGGTTAAAAATAATTGAAATCAATTTTATAGAAATTATTAAAAATAGTATCACCCTTAGCATTATCTCAGTTTAAATGATTTCAATTAAAAAATATTTAGTATAATTTGAAGATTTACTCTAAAGTGTTTTAATCTAATTTAAGGATATATTCAGAGTGAATTTTAAAAATAAATTCAAATATTACTTACATATTGTTTATGAGATCCAAAAGAAAAAATTAATAAATATGATTAAATTAACAATGCTTAGAATTAAAGCGAATAGCAGAAAATATACTAAATAGATACTCAGATACTTTTAATGGGTTAAATTAAATATCACTCATCGGGAAAAAGCCTTTAAACATTTCAGATAAATTTCCATGGACAATATTCTTCATTGCAATAATCTTCAAACTAAGCAGACATATGATCAAAAACTTCAAAATGTCAAGATATATATTTAGATCTTCAAGTCATTTTATTATCAATAGGAAATATTGCTTGTAAAAAGCATGAAAAATTAAAAATTCTTAAAGTAAAGATACTTACTGAAAAGGGCCGGCCCAGTGGCGCGGCAGCTAAGTTCAGCGTTCCACTTCTCAGCGGCCTGGGGTTCGCCAGTTTGGATCCTGGGTGCAGACATGGCACCGCATGGCAAGCCATGCTGTGGCAGGCGTCCCACGTATAAAGTAGAGGAAGATGGGCATGGATGTTAGCTCAGGGCCAGTCTTCCTCAGCAAAAAGAGGACGATTGGCAGTAATTCGCTCAGGGCTAATCTTCCTCAAAAAAACACATAAGTAAATAAATAAATAAAAATAAAAAAATAAAGATACTTACTGAAAGAATACAGCCTAATAACCACAATGTGCTACTGACAGTAATTGAGAAGAAAAGGAGGAGAAAATATTCCAGTAAATTTGATGTAGATGTCGGCCACCACTCTTATCAGGTGATATCATCGTGTGTTAAGCGGTGTGGCATTGGACTTCTTTCCTCAAAAGAATCTGGAGCTACGTTCAAGGCCCTGAGATGCCCCCAAGACCCTTCAGTTATGTGCACTCTGGTCCTGTAATTAAATACGTGTTGATCGTCTGCTTAGCTTTGATAATATAGGCAATATTTCTCTGCTGATTGTTGGCTCTAGCTCAGGTTCCCTTTGCCCAAATATCACCATGACGTTAGTTCTCCTGGCACATCCGAATTCACACCCTTTCCCACTTATTTCCTACTGGTGAATGGGGCTCTCAAAGCAAAGTGGTGAGATTCATAGTTTCTCCAAACTCTCATGCCAGAGTTCTCTCAAGGCAGATAACCAGTTCTGAGTTTTCCCTACAGCAGGTAGGATACTGTGATCTATACTAAGAATATATATTTAGTCTTTGTTCCTTTCTGGCACAGAGCTCCTAAAACTCTTGGAATTTTCTAAGTGATGAGAGCAATTAAGGTGTATTTTGTTGTTAATAAGTTGACTTTTAGACCACACCTAAGACTTGTGGCTAGAGGAACCAGCCCTGCGATTACAGGGTTGGAACTTTTAGTCCCACCCCCTTGACCTCCAGGGTGGGGAGAGGGGCTGGAGGTTGAATCAATCGCCAATGGCCAATGATTTGATCAATCACGCCTATGTAATGAAGCCTCCATAAAAACCCAAAACGACAAGATTTGGAGAGCTTTCGGGTTTGTGAACACCCAGAAGCGATGAGAGATTCACACTCCCCAGAGAGGGCATGGATGCTCCCCGCTCCTTGCCATTTACCTTGCCGTATGCATTTCTTCATCTGGCTGTTGATTCATATCCTTTAATATCCTTTGTAATAAATTAGTGAGTCAATGGATTTCCTGAGTTCTGTGAGCCACTCTAGCAAATTAATCGAACCCAAGGAGGGCGTTTCAGGGACCTGACTTATAGCTAGTGAGTCAGAAGTACAGGTAACAACCTGGACTCGTGACTGGCATCCGAATTCCAAGGAGGAGGTCATGGGCATCTCTAATCTGTAGCTTGTGGGTCAGAAGAACAGGTGACAACCTAGGCTTGTGATTGCCATCTGAACCGGAGGGCAGTCTTGTAGGACTGAGCCCTTAACCGTGGGATCTGATGCCATCTCAGGGTAGATAATGTCAGGGTTGAGTTGCTTGTTGGTGGAGGGAAACAGCTTCCTGCCCAACACATTGGAATTAGTGACCAGAATTTTAGCAGGGATAGAACATAGCATGCTACTGCCTCTTTATGCCACTTCAAGGCAGAGACAATCCTAAGAAGGCAGAAACTGGGAATTTTAAAGGAAGCCCCTATACAGATGGTACCCTACTTAGATGGTTTGACTTGCAATTTTTTTACTCGATGATGGTGCGAAAGCAATTCACATTCAGTAGAAACCGCACTTCGAATTTCAAAGATTGATCTTTTCCCAGGCAAGGGATATGCCCTACATTCCTCTCTCCTGATGCTGGGCAGTGGCAGGAGCCGCAGCTCCCTGTCAGCCACGTGATCAAGAGGATGAACAATTTACAACCATTCTGCAATGAGTCAACCGTTCTATGTTTCACTTTCAGCACAGTATTCAATAAATTACATGAGATACTCCACACTCTATTATACAACAGGCTTTGTGTTAGATGACTTTGCCTAACTACAGACCAACCTAAGTGTTCTGAGCACGTTTAAGGTAAGCGAGACTAAGCTATGATGTTCGGTAGGTTAGGTGTGAGATGCATGTTTGACTTTGGATATTTTCAAGTTACAATGGATTTATGAGGACATAACTCTAGTGTAAGTCAAGGAAGATCTGTGTATGAATCTATGGTTGGCCTTATGCATGTGGAACTGCTTTGCTTTAAGGTCATATAACAGAAACCAAAACCCTAGGAAAGTTACTAACAAAGTAGCATTTTCAAAGCCTGAGAATGTGAATTTTTCTTAGAAAGAGAAAAGTTTAAACTCGTTGAGGATAAAATATTTCAGCAAGGATAACACATTTCAGGATATTATGTATGTGAAGGATAATATACTTCAGCAAGTACGTCAAGTAGGGCTTTGTTGAATTTTTCTTGAGTTGATTGCTTTGAAAGCTTAAACATCATTATAAACTAGGTTTACGTCCATGTGATGATTAATTTTGTGTCAATTGACTGAGCCATGGGAAGCCCAGATATTACTCAAACATGATTCTAGGTGTGTCTGTGATAATATTTCTGGATGAAATTAATATTTGCATCAATAGACTAAGTAAAGCCAATTGCTCTTCCTGATGTGAGTGGGCCTCGTCCAGTCAGTTGAAGGTCTGAACAGAACAAAAAGGTTGACCCTCCTGCTAATAAGAGGGAACTCCTTCTGCCTAACTGCACTGAGCTGGGACATTGGTCTTGTCCTGTCTTCACACTCAAACAGAAACCTGGGCTCTTCCTCAGTCTCAGGCCTGTCAGCTTTCAGACTGTAATCTACAGCATGCAACTGCACATCTTAGGAATTTTCGGCCTCCATAATCAGGTGCACCAACTTCTTATAATAAATCTATCTCTCTCTATCTGTCTGTCTCCTAGTGGTTCTGTTTCTCTGGAGAACCCTGACTAATACTAAAACAATGAGTGCTATCAAACTTTACTTAATCTTTCCAGCCAGTAGTTTCCATATCTGTAAAATAAGGAGCTTTGATTACTTCTGAGCTTCTTTCAGCCATCATTCCATAGTTCTTTAATTCTGTAATTGTCAAGTCAAATGACCCCTTTATCTCTGGCTTTTGTTGAATGAGAGCTTACCATGTCCCAACACTGAGCTGGAGGATATTGTGTGTTTTTATTAATTTGTCTTACAAGATCCTGAGGCATCATTATTCCTTGTTTTTACAGGTGAAGACAGGGCAACATTCAGAAATTCACCCAAGATCTCAAAGCTTGGAAATGGCAGAGCCAGGAGAAGAGCTCAGACATATTGCCTTCGAAAAGTTAGTTTAAACCAAACAAAACAAAATGAAAAACATTTTGAGGAAAATAGGAAAAAGTAAAAAAAAATATGTTATAAAAAACATGAAAACATAAAAAAGTTAAAAAAAAGGGATGAAGGCTGAGTTGGGAAAGAACTTCTTGATACTTTAATATGACTCACTGGGTCAACTCCTCTACTCTTACTCTGCCTCCTGATGCACATAAGTTCTGCTCACTGAACACCTTTCTCGAAAGAAGGTTTCAGTTTTATGAAGGTGACTACTATTTCCATGGCCCAAACACCCTGATCCTTCAAGCTCTGACCACATTTTCACATGTTAAAAAGCAGCTCTGCCTATTAAAAGGAAGAAGTGAATGTGACTTCTGGAAAACACTTTATTCTCATGCCTTTATTTCCCTTTCTTCTTGAAAATGTACCTTCCTCACCAGTTAACCAAGTCATTGGTTAAGTAATAAATTAAAATATATGTACACACACACATGAAGACTTGTATAATATCCTATTTTTCTCCTCTTAAGCGCATTGATGAAAACGTGTTCTTATAGATGGTCCCCAATTTTCCTGCACTTCATTTGGTATGCATTCTATTTTAAGCAGAAAATTTACCTACCTAATTTTGTTTGGCTTAGAGTATTATTAATATTCACTATATTTTTTAATTATTTTGGGAAGTGGGAAGAAAGCAATTTTGTGTGAAAATATGCCTACATTCATCAATATCTACATAACAATAATGGCTAATATTTATGGTATCAGTCTGTACTATAATGGTAAATACTTACTGTGTGTCAGGCCCTATGGGGCATACTTTTACTATCTGCATTTTACAGTTGGGAAAACTGGAGTGTGGGGGAAGAAGACAATTCCCCTACCCTCTAGGTTCTTCTGGCTGGCCTAAGAATTTAATTGACATGAGACAGAATGACAGAAAATCAAAGTTTAGTAACATGTATACATGGGAGAAACCCAGGAAAGCTGAGTAACTCACCAGAGTGGCCAAAACCACCACCTTAAATACCATCTTCAGCTAAAGACAAAGGAGGATTTGGGGGGTGGGGGGGAGCATGTCAGTTATGGGAGATTACCAGACAAGTACAGTAAACAAGAATCAGGTTATTATGCAGATTTAAGTCCTTGCCTTCCACATTGATAAGAGTTTCTAGAGATAAGGTCATTGCATTTCTTCCTGATACAGAGAGGGAGACAGAGAGACACCCTTACAAACAGAGGTTTCTCTTGCAAATGTAAATGTCTCTTACAAAGGGTAACTTCTACTTGGTTTTCAGAGCTTCTCCCCTGTCTGCAGTTTTTAAAAAATAACCAGCCCAAAATAATCCTCATGTCGTAGAGACACACCTTGAAATAGCAAATTCTGCTCCCCTACAGGAGCTTTGCAAGGTTAAGTAGTGAATACTACATCAGAGAAGAGCTGAAATTTAACTAGGCTAGAAATTACACCTAAAATTAAGGAAATGTAGTTTTTACGCAGGTCCATGAAGCAGAAAAATTACTAACCCTATAATACTCTGACAATGTGCCTTGTTTTAGTTCTGTAATTACTACAGGTAGAGCAAGGATCCTCTCAGAATTACTGACCTCTTCTCTATTAAGTAAAATATGGAGTAAAGCAAATGTTTTTAGCTATTCCTTCCCTGCTTAAAATACACTTTTTGTTATAAAGTGTTCTAGAGAGATTCAAGTTTAGATAACTACTTACAGATACCAAATGTTGCGTCTCCTAAGAGTCTGTAATAGAAAAGGAGCCCAAATCAGCTTCAACACTCTCCTGTTTTCCCTGATTTCTTACAAATTCTGAATGGAATCCATCATTTGATAAGACACAGGGACTAGTATCATTTCAGGTGGACTGAGAAAGTCTCCCAGGTAAGAGTTTGCGTTTCAGTTTGGAAATCCCCTCACTTCCTGCCTCTGATTTTTAAGGAGTTTGGGACAGAAAGGAAGGTGAAGATTAAGTAAAACTTGGAAGCACCATTAACCTTTTGTATGTATCAAAGCTTCTACTTTTACAGTTAAAGACAATGGATTTCCCAGAGAGGCCGATGAGGGGAGGCGCTAACTTTGCCAGGGGGCACAGGAGTGCCAAGCTGGTTGAGTGGCAGTTTGCTTGGCTCTGTGACAATGAACTGAGCACAAATGCTCCCCACCTTGCTTCCGAGCAGGGCAGCAGCCCCAGTTCAGACAAAGCATTGACTCAGCCGCACCTGTGGGTTGCCAGTGCCTTCCAGGGCGGGATCCTGGCTGCCAGACAGAACTCTGACGGAAGGTTCATTTAATAAATGCTTCCAAGTCAAAAAGCCATTTTTACTGGGCTAGTTTCAAGCAAATTGCTGCCAAGGCTTAAATTCTCCATCTCACACTGCCATCTACTGTCTGATGCCTGGTGCTCTAAAGAAAGAGGAAGGAAGGAAGGACGCACCAAGCGCTTCATGAGTCTTGAGCATTACTCATGAACTCTCGTTTCAGAGTCTGATTTTAATAGTAATCAAGTCTGATAGCTTTTATGTTCACAAACAACACTGCGTTTCACTGTGCAGGGTTATTATAAAATGCATGTGGACCAAAACCATACAATTTAACCTCATGTGGGAAAACAAAAAGTGATAATCCTCGTTTGAAAATAATTAGAAGCACTGAATAATATCTGGGACAATAGACCTAAGAGAGCTTGACTGAGAATCATTGCCTCATTGTTTTAATTGTAGAAAAACAAAGCTGTCTGGAGCTGACTAGACGTTGTTAGCACTGGTGTGGCCACAAGGTCTAACCATACTGGACCCTGGTGGATAACAAGAATCTCTGTAAATGAGTGGCCAGGACTAGGCAATGTCAGGATAGCCATCAAAGTCTGGTGCATTCATCCCTTGCAGACTATTGATCCATTGTGGGTCTCCCCACATCCATTTCCTCCATTACCACTGGTGAGATCAACTCCCCAAGACTGGGCTCTTTTCTGTAGATCAGTTGGCCCAAAACCAGATGCATCATTCTCCCTTCATAGGGGGAATTTCCAACCATCACTGCCAGAGAAAAGCATTTTGCTGATATAACTATATTACTCACTCATAAATCTATCATGCACCATCTCTTAGTTGTGGCTGTTTATTTTGTTTTGTCTTTTATAAGAGACAACAGAAAGTCATAGAACAAGCTCTCTATTAGGAGCCCAAAGAGCTGATCTTGATCACGGCTTTGCCATGTAGCATAAGGATTCATGACCTTGGGTAATGCACTTGATATTTACAAATTTCAGCCTCGTTTTACTACTTGACAATGAGGATAATAATTCTCTCCCTTCCTGCATCATAGGAAGAGTACAATTTAAATAAGCTGTACAAAAGCAAACTGTCATGAATATTGATATTGTAACTTGGCTTTTCATGTGTATTTATCCATTTAATTTAAGCGTTACCTCCACTCCACCCCAGAATCTACAGCTGTGTCTTGCACAAAGGTAGGCATGCCTAAAACATTTGTGGAATGACTGATTCATAGATTGATATCCTCTGGAATTTCCTAGGAAATTCAAGCTATCTACATGGTTGCACTTGTGTTCTCCAGAGAGCCTTGACATTAATTTTTCAACTTTAAATAATGTCCTAGTAAGTAGAAAAGAGCTCACACAAACAAAAAGTAAGGTGTTTTTCATCGAAAGTCTCCCCATGCTTTTACTATTCTAATTTTCAAAAACCATCTGAACTGCTATCGAATGTGTTTTTGAGAAGGTATACAAAATAGAACCATAAGATAAATTTATTTGCTTTGAGTTGAGAAAGAGCAAGCCTTTTCTCTTTGAAAAACCACAACTGAGCAATAAGGGAAAAGTCAGAATTGCCAGAGTGGTAAAATTGAGATTTTTAAGCCATTCATTACAAAGCAAACAATTTCTCAAAGCTTAAAAACAACTCAGAAACACGTTTTAAAAGAACACTATACATGAAAGAACAAAAACAGTTGCGTATGTGTGTGTGTCTGCTTGCGTTGGATAGTCCAGGAAGTGAGAAATCTATGTTGATGTCTATAGATTCATTTATTCCCATTTTGATTATAGCTAAATGTTTTCAAGATGCTATGGGTCAGAGTTAGAGTCAAAAACCTTGAAATTGACATAGTAAAGAAATGTTCTCTAATGGGTTGAAACTCATGTGCCTTACATCACCATCATGCTATTTGCTGAAAATATCTACTACTAAATTTGTTCCAAATTCCTATTGCTTTCTCTTTAAACTCGTGCATTCTATTTTCTTATCACTAATTGAGTCTATGTACAACATAAATAGGCTCACCTATGAGAACTTGGTGACACAAAATAGAGAGGGGAAACTAGGAATCCAGGAGGAGGTCAGAACAGGATATGGAGGATTATTCTGGCTGCAGGCTTGCCTATAAAGAGGTCAGCTAGTGATCTAAACTCACACCATTCGATGTGCTGTGCAACTGTCACACCAGATCCTGTGCCTCAGGAGCCCCAGCTGAGTGGGAATTGGCTCCGGATTTGGTAGGACTTGCAGATGGAGGAAATCTGCATTGGGAAAGATGAGGGAGCAGCATCTAGACCTGTGGTTCCCCAACATTAGGGTGTGGCCATCAGAATCACCACGAGGAGGGCTTGTTAAAACCAGATTTCTGAGCCCGAACCCTGTGGTCCCTGACTCAGTAGGTCTGGGGAGGGGCCCAGGATTTGCATTTCCAGCAACTCCCCAGGTGAAGGTCTCTGGAGCACACTTTGAAAACCACTGACAGGGTAAAGCCACTTTGGGGACCTCTACCCATAAAGGTAGGCTGGACTATGTCACCACTACTCTGAATATTTCTGAAATGTCTCAGAAAAGTGCTCCTTCCTCTTCCTATTTAAACTGCATTTAGTAGTTAGTCATTGTTGTTTATTTTGAGCTGTAAGCCTTGCTGAAAACGGTAAAGATTCAATCTTTATAACAAAACCTTAAGGGAGAAACAAGAACTTGGCACATGTCTTTTTTTTTTTATTTATCTTGGCTTCCTTTCTTCTTTCCTTCCTTCCTCTACAATATTTTAAATTTTTTTTATCTGCCTCTCTCCCATCTTAAGAAAATGGATTCCGTCTTTTTTTCCTAAGGCACTAGTGCCAGGCCTAATCCATCAGCACATACCAGGAGTTCAATAAAAGTTTGTAGAATAAATAAATGTTTAAGTAAAGTTAAATTCAGGAAAGTATGAATGAATGAATGAAGTTATCAACTGAAGTTCTATGTAGCCTAGAAAAATAAACATAGATGCATCCTGGAGGAAGTTTCAGGCATTTTTTGACTATGCATCAGGTGCCGTGCTAAGGGCTAGGGATATAACGGTGAAAAAACAGATGCAGTTTGGATCCTATTTAGTTTGTAGCCCAGTGGAGAAGAGATACATCAAAGACAGAATTACCAATGTCTAAAATGGATTGTGAAGGAGAAACGTGTGGCTCACAGAAACACAGGTACGCTATAGTAGTGTGGGTGGCCATGGAACGTTTCCTTGAGTTCTGAAACAATAAGTGGGAATTACCCAGACCTACGTTGTAAAGATGTGAATATGAAAATGAACTGCCTCAATAAGAAGTATCAAATATGTGAGTTTATAGTATAAGTAACATCACTAGTGGATTTTGACCCTAGAGCAAGAAGAAGACCACCTGTTCTTCGAACTGTTGTCAGGTCAATAGATACTACTGGTCTATAAGAACTCTGGATTTTTGTTAACCTTATCAAAATTAAAACATTGTAGAAAAAGGAAACTCAAGTTATTAATGAGTGATTAGTTGTGAGAAAGAGAAAAGGAATAACAAAAAAAGGAACAGTAACATGTTTGTTGTAACTGGTATTTATCGTCTCAAATCATGTTAAAGCATGGATTACTTCAAATGCCCTAATTATATGCTTAGGATGCGATCTATCTCTTGCTAAGAGTATTATAGTAAAATAAAAGCATAATGAGCCTAATTCTATCATCACTTTGGCTCTAGCTGGTACAACTTAAAAGTTTATTGAAAACCAAGCAATTGTTACTTTCAGGGAACATTTTTGGCAAAAAGGCCACATTAAGAATAATAATGTGATAATCCGCCATAAAAAAAGAACTTGACTTATAGTAAAAAGAAAAATTTAGTTAATATTGGCTTATTAAAAATCATGCTATTCAAACAAATTTATTCTCTGGACAGCGGGATGTTCCATTGTTTCCAAATGAACATAGTTGATAGGTTGCACCTGGTCAATTCAAAGCCCGTTAAAGAGAAAACAGGTATTTGAAATTTGTTTAAATGACTGTATGTTACTATTCTGCTTGTATGTCTTCTCAGAATTTTAACAATATTCTCATAACATACTGTGTAAAAACAAACTGAAATAATTTGACTTCTCTGTGGAATTACATGAGCAGGAATACATTTCAGACTCCAATCTGAGTGAGCACTCATTGAACACCTGTTTGAACAAGGCACTTGGTTAACCACTGGGGGATAGAGGCAGCATTTAAGGTTTAAACAAAGTATGCAAAGTCTTGTAAAGCTAGAAAGTGCCCAATATACTCAAGGAATTAGTATGGCCAAAGAAACAAGGTTGGTGTGGGTAGGAAGTGATTGTTGACTGAAGAAAATAACCTGGAGAGAAAAGTAAAGGTCAGGTCATGAGTTGTATTATATGCCTATTTCATAGCTTGTTTCCCCAAGAGCAGGTTCTGAGACAAGGCCTTGGATACGCGGTTTATTTAAAAGTTGATTTCAGGATGCATAAGTGAAAAAGAGATAAGGAAAGAACAAAATCCAGAAAAAGGTCTATTAATGAGCTGGTTATGGCTATGGACAATAGGCTTCAATCCTACATGGTATCCCTCAGAGAATCATCCCACTGAAGGCTGTGGAAGCCAGGCTGGCTAGGCCATTTACCCTCTGTTGCCATTCTCCATGGTTTGAGGGTTGCTCCAAAGGGGTTCCGGAGCATTGAGCAAGCTGCCATGGTACTAGAGAAAGTCTTCATGTAGAAATAAAGAGAGACAGATCATATACCTGAAACGGGAAGCCATCAGAAGTTTATGGCTTGCCAGAAACTCTTCAACTCCAGGCAAGTCAGATGCGCAAAAAAGATAAAGAGTGGGTTGGGCATTAATAATGCCGCTATACCGTATAACTGTTTTAATGTTAAACAGTTTTAAACAATGAAAGGACACTATCAGAACTGTGATTTGGCAAGTTTGTTCTGGCTATAGTGAAGTGAATAGATTGAAGCTGAGCACAGTAGGAGACAATGATCAGTTAGAAATCCAAATGAGTAATAATGATTCTCTAGATAGAAAGAAGCAGTGGGATTCATGAGCTAATTTGGAGAGAAGAATGGACAGAACATAAGAATTGACTATATGGAGAATAAAGGATAAGGAGAAGTTAGGGGCGACTCCACGATTTCTAGCTTCTGCAAAAGATGGACTGTGATACCATTCGCTAAAATAGGACAAGTTGATAAGCTGGGTTTCCAAATTAGAAGAGCAAAACAATGTATTTATTTATTCCTGTCATTTATTGATTCAATAATAATTTTTGAGAGCCTGCTGTTCCAGGCACTAGAGGTTCAGCACTGAAAAATACAGGCAATATTTCTACTCTCCTGGAACTTACATCCACTTGGAGAAAAACACAGGAAACAGATAAACATAAATAAATATGACAATCTGAGATGTGGATAAATGGTATAAAGACCAGGAAACAGGAGGATGGGATAGACGGTAATGAGGATCAGGTTGAGCTCCTTTGGAAAGAGTGCTCAGGAGCAATCTCTCTGAAGAGGTGACATCTGGACCAAGATCTGAATGACGAGAAGGGATGACAGAAAGAACCAGGAGGAAGCTATCATATGGGTAAAACTTAGTAAAGCAGGGGAGCTTGGTATGAGGAGGGATTGAGGAGTCACAGGGACAGATCCTGAGAAGACTGTAGACCATGAAAAGGAAACCGGATTTTTATTTCCACCATAATGAAATTATCAGTGGTTTTCAAGCAGGGGAATCATGTGATCTGGTTTATGTTTGCTAAAGATCACTCTGGATGCTTTGTAAAAAATGGACTTTTAGACAGACAAGGTAGAAGCCTGGGAGATCACTTAATCATGATAATTAGTTCTAACATTGCTAAGACACTACTCTAAGTGCCTTGCATGGATTAATCCATTTAATCCACAAAGCAACCCTACAATGTAGGTACCATTTTTAGCCCTACTGTACAAATGAGAACAGACATCTTAATAACTCACCCAGTGTCAGGAGGTATTCTGGCTCCAAACCCCACGCTCGTAAGGACGATGTGCCATACCATCAGATATGAGGCACAGCGTGTGTCCAGGCAAAGAATGATAGAGCCAGTTGGTGATAAGAGATTAAAACCAAAGTCAATTCAGAAAAAACTGTGATAGGCCAAAGTCCAATCCAATATGAGGCTAATCTCACCAACACCTAATGTCTTCCTTAATTCTCTTACGTACAGGTTGATACTCTTTGCTGACTTTGAGAAGATGATTAAACTAGAAGAAATTTTGTAGCTTTGAATTTTTAAATATGGAAAAAGTAAAACAGTTTAAATTTTATTCAACAGTTTTCAGCATTTACTACATTTATCACAATCCTGTAGGTAGAGAAGACAAAAAAATTAGTTGAATAGTGAACATGGTCATTCTTCTTGAGAAACTGGGACTAGTGGAGGAGATGGTAATGCAAACAAATGAATTTACAGTGAGTGCTCTGGTTACTGTTTAACACCTGGCTCTTGGGGCTGAAGGAAATCCTGATAGGTAGTATTTACCAAGTTCTGTGGTATAAATACACTCACCATAACTGATTTCCAGTTGCCAATATTACGTTAACCGAGTCACAGAATTCCTGAAAATTTAATAATCAGCTCTCTCGAGCCAACGCAAACCAGCTGCAGCACTTACAGTACAGTGTGAAGAACTGGGGAGAAAGCATGTGAGACCATAGGAGGAAGCCTGACTGACTAAGCCCCCGAAAGTCACGCAACGCTTCTGTAAGGCAATGGCATTGGAGTTGGGTCTTGAAGAAGGGAGGAGAAGATCTCTCACTCTCAGAGCTTATGTATTGTCCATGGCAACTCCAGTTTACGTATCATCCATGGCCAATTTCACACTACAATAGCAAAGTTGAGTAGTTAAAACAAAGACTGTAGAGACCACAAAGCCTAAAATATTTCCTGTATGGCTCTTTATAGAAAAAGTTTGCCAACTCCCGCATTAAGTTGAACACAGATCTTACTTGTGCCTTTAATCTTGCCCAGCTATCAAACCAAATACCCCATCCTAGTCCATTTATTGTCAGACTCTCCCACACAACTCTTCATACCTTCTCTTTGATCCTCAACCCTCTAATACAACCTCTTCCCTCCGCACTCTCCACTGATGCCCTTGTTTGAGATTTCGCTAAGAAACTGGAATCAATCAGAGGAGAACATCCACATCTACCCAGCAATTAGAATATGTCAGCATATCCTTTGCTTTCCTTCTGCTACTGAGTGAACCATGGATGTGCCTATCTAGAGCCAACTCCTCCATTTGTATTCTACGTACCGTTCCTCAGGCCCACTCAAATCATTGCTGCCGTAATTCTACCCTCTGCCTTCCCTGCATCCTCAGGTTTTCCCTCTAGTGAATCACTCCAATTAACAAACGAACATGATGTTATTCCCATCTTCTCCCTATTCCCACTCCATTGGGCACCTCTTTCTCTATATTTTCTGTCCCTAAATTGTGTCTTCCTATTCTCTATTGTATTCACTTCACTCGAGCCAGATCACTGTATTCTTCTCTACTCTGCCATATGGCTCAAAGTTAGTGATAACCTCCACATGCTACAATCAGCAGCCAGTCCTCAACGCTCACACTACTAGATGATAAGTTAATCACTCCTAATTCCACTTGACTTCTAATTCACCACACTCATTTGATTTCCACTTTTGTCTGTCTTTAGGATCTCATTGACAATATACATGTCTAACTTCCTTGTCACAGATTAGAACAGAGGTGTACTGAACATGGAAGTTACACATTAACCCCAGGTGATGGCCACAGGACATCACAACACAGAGCAGAGATTTAGGTTCCACAGTAGTTTGAATGGATTCAAATGGAGAGAGAATTGACCCACTACTGGCAAATAAAAGTATGGGCTTGTCAAACTTGAAAGAACTTCTGCAACAGCACCCAATTCCATGTTCACCTTGCAAAAGATGATTTAGTCTCAGCAAAACAGCATCATCTTCCACAATGAGTCAATCTCGACAATTCAAATATTATTGCTTTCATACTTTTGTACAAACTTGATTTACAGTTTATGACTTTTGATCTATTATTTGTAATTTTTATGATTTTTTAGATGTATAAGAATAAGAAGTTTGTAACTTTTTTATTTGTACAGACTTAAATATTATGCTGAAACTAGTTCCAAGCCGATAATAAGGATCTGCTAGAATTTTGGTGAAGTGATTATATACATAGCACAAATTTGAGAGAAACTCTGGGCACCGAGTTGTCATTTTGCGCTACAAGCACACAAAACATGATTAGGACCTAGAGTATAATGCATTGGTTGAGTTTTATATTCTCGCCATTGTTCACAGCATAGTGATACGGAGAGAGAAACATGTCCTAACACAGTCTTCTACCCAGGCCCTAGTTACTCCTCATGCAAACTCAGAAAAAGAATTTTCATCTATTTTATATATATATATATATATATATTTAAATTTAATATTATTAAGATTCACCTTTATCCTCTTTTGGTAACAATTAATTAAAATGTTCACATTTAATTGTGAGAGTCAAGATTCCAACAGCAAACACCATGAGAATAACCGGTTATTAAACTGTCAAAAAAGCAACATCACTAATATTAATGACATACTAAATGCAAAACAAAATATAATAAAAAGCTAAACCAAATATACCTTTGAGTGCTCTCTTTACAGAAAATAACCTTTGCGGTTCAATTTTATAGTATACTGAGATTAAATAGTTACCAAACACAAGTTGCCAAATTGGATGCAAAACACAGGCTTTATGACCACCCTTAGGATCATTTCAAGATTTTTTTTTAAACAATCTAATACATCTTAAATACAACAATAGGGAAAATTAATAATTATATTGCTAATCACCCATATAATCCCTTATTATTCATTAGAAAATTTTAATTCCTTCTCTCACGTTCTTGGTTTCTTACCTCTTCCTCAGTCTCCCATCTCCCTTTGCCTTTATGGTACCACCAATAAGCTGCCCCACTACAGGTGCTATGGAGATAGTCAGAAGAGCTGTACTTTAATATTCCCAGCTGAGTCACAAAAAGCATGATGCAGGCAGAGACAGTGTCAGTGGTCATTCCATCCTCAGCATGACTTAGGAGCATCCAGAAATTCCTCCCAACAAAACAGATAACTAGATAAAACAAAATAAAGAGACCCCATACACCTGCTCAAGGATGATTGAAATTTATTGAACAAGGAAAAATTAAATGTGATGCTCATAATATCGAATCCGTCTAGCCCTACAGATTTAACCATCTAAATAGTTCTCAAAAATATCCTTTTTTCTCCACTATATTGCCCAACTCTAGACCAAACTAACTTGATTTCTCTCTTGAAAAACTGCAACCCCGCGTCAGCTGGCCTCCCTGCAACCATCCTCTCTCCACTTGCCATTTATCCTGCACAACACAGCCAGAGTGAGACTTCAAAGTCCCAGATTGGATCATGTAACTCCACTGGTTGAAATTCTCCAGTGGTTTCACACTAATCTTCTAATAAGGACCATGGCCTACAAGACCCTGTCTCCTGACAGTTTTGTGAGCTTCCTGTTCTATCACTTTCCCCCTTGCCCTCAGCTCTCCTGCCTCCGTACCTAATTGTCCATTTCTCACACCTGCCATATGACTTCCTACTGCTGTGACTTTGCGCTATTTCTTCAGTCCAATGCACTTTTCCCCGTCTTCTCTGCTTAGTTATCTCCTACTCATCTCCACGTTTCAACCCCAAATCAGCTCCTTAGTACAATGCAAATGGTACCAGAAACATAGAACGTACTCCGTATTTACTACTGGATATTTATCTACTGAATGATTGACTAAATTAAAACAACGCCAATAGAAGAGAAAAATATAAGAATGGAAATTATACTGAGAGATTTTCATTAGAGAAGATTTAGGAGAGAAAGTGTAAGAACAGAGCTAGGCAGCAAACAGCTACAAGGAAGAGGAGAAGATGGAAGCAGCATAAACCAGGGGGCTGCCAGATGCAGAGGCAAATGGAGCTGGTCATGTGGTTTTGCTGCAATATAATTGCATGATTTATAATTCGGCATCAATGTGCCACCAAGCCAAAGTAACTCAGAGAGAAAAGCCCTTCCTGTTTACATTACATAAGCAGAGCTAGGTAGGCCATATGCAGGGCTTGTCCATTGACTCCAGGGCAAAGAGTTCATTTACAGAGTACACCCAGAGCCACTGCTGGCCGGAAGCAGGGCACCTGTACAGTGACTGAACACAGCATGCCTCAATGCTTGGCATGCTTCTGCCACTCATCCCGACGTCTACCACTGTCGTTGTGCTCCTAAAGCTCTTGGTGAGGGCAATAGCCTAGCTGCCCTCCAAGAGCTGTATATGAAGCTGGACATTTGGAAGGATCATCTTCATGTAGAACAGAGAAGAAGAAGCAAGGATATGATTACATATCAGTATTTCCGTTCCTTTTTCTTTTCCAGTTGAAATATTAAACCCAGGAAATGATCGAGTGAAATAGTCTTACTTTACAGATAAGAAAGCTAAGGGAGCCAACTTATCCACACACAGAGCTAAGTGACAAAAAACTCAGATATCCAGACTAAGTCCAATGCTCTTCTCGTGAAAACAGAGTGTCAGCCAGTTTACTTTGCTGCAGCCCATTAATGTTTAAAGATTGAATCATTTCTAGTCAAAAACTGAATACTCGTGTGCAGTTCTCTCTCAGAGTACAATCTCATTCTTATCCAATTTACCTCAATGCACTGTCTTTTGAATTCTGTTTGTTTCCTTGTTTTAAAATTATGAGCTTGCTTTGCCACACAATTTTGCAATCACGGGTACATTTTCCATCTTGTCTCATGCATGACATCCGTATCGGAGACACAGTTCCTCAGTTTTGCAATTTAGTGTGAACACTTGCCTTTAATAAATAAGTACAATAGAAGTGAACTTGCTAAAATAATACTTGACCATTTTCTTAATTGCTCATCTAGACAAGAGGATACTCTATTACCTGTACTTACTCTCAAATAGGCTAAATTTATTTAAATTTCAATAAAATAGTAATACATCCATACCCTCTAAAGACAGTGGAAGTGCTTCAGTTTCATGTATTATTTTACGTAGCTCTCATTCGACTCCTATTTTGGAATTAATTAATAACAAAAATAATGTTTATTGAGTTTTACTATATTCCAGGTTTTCTAAATATTTCACATGTGGTATCTCATTCAACTCTCACAAAGACTCTGTGCGCAAGAATTCTTACGAAAGCATTTTGTAAGTAAGGAAACCAAGGCACAGAGGGGTTAAGATACCTGCCCCAAATCACACAGGTGGAGCCAGGATTTGAGCCACAGCAGCTGCGCTCCAAGGCCGATATGTTCATCCACCAAGCTGATTTCCTAAGAAACGACAGGAAGTGTTTCTTGAATGCTTCTCATGGTTTCTCTTCTGCGATAATTTTATGGGTACGTAATGTCAAAGATAAGTTATATTTGTAGTTCTTAAAAATAACGCAGACTCAGCAATTTAACATATTTTATTTTCTCCTCAATTTCATAGTTGTGATATATCTAAGCTTCAAAAGAAGACAACAAAAACGACTTTTACCTTGACCTCATCATGTCTTTTTTATCTTCTTTTGACGTGTACTCTCTCTATTAATTGGTTCTTAATTAATCTTTGTGCTCCGGGATTTGAAATAGCGTTAGAGTGTTGGTAGCCAGTTTCTACTCTTGCTCATTTTTTTTAAACAATGTTGATTGAAAATTAATTCAATGTAAAAGAAAATGACGATGTACTATGTAGCAAAGAGGCCTGTGGGTGCTTTAATTTAAAAATCCTGTCAATTAGGGCCATAATTTCAGCTAAAGTTTGCACACAGACACGAAAAAGGCACTGTCCTAGAGGCTGAAGGTGTAGTTCACGCTCAGAAGAATCCCTTTTGTCAGTAAGTGAAGATGTTATTCTTTATTTGGAGAGAGGACAAAAATATTTGTTCCTGTCTTTGAATTTCTAGTTGAACAATATGGAATTATTGAATGTAAATGTATCCTGCATGAGGTCTTTAAAGCGACATTTGAGACCTGGAGAAAGAAAAAGAGACAACTTTCTGAATGTTCCTGTAAAGCCAGCCCCCAGCTATAGAGATCTGAACAACATTTGATTAAGATTTACATCTTATTGCTTTTTTTCTTACCCAGTGGGAATCATTTTATTTATGTCTATTCAGAGTGAACAATATCTAGAAAACTATATTCAGATGGTCCATAACAATCAGATGATTGTTATTTTTCTTATTTGTAGATTTCATTTTGTTCTTTGGATATTTTTTAACTAATATTTATCCATTGTCTGTTTGTCTGTACTTGGATTTCTCTCCTATAAATCCAAATATGTTACATGATGGAGAAGCATATAATAATTCAATTGATTTAACAACGGCCAGTAACCAATGGAAAAATACATTTTTAGCTTAACTTAATGCAAACCATAAACACAAAAGCTTTTTATATTTTTTGTTGATTTCTAATGTTGAAACATTATGCTGTTACATTTAACAGAAAATAAATTGTTGAAATCCAAGAGCCAGTGTCACCTTTGTTGAAAGTCACATCAGAACATGCAGAAACTAGATGAATTTTGAAATGCAAAATTGTATTTCCTTTCAAACTGTATTCATTATATGCCATTAACAGTGAGTATTATCCAATCAGTAGATGTGGCTATTTCGGGTTCTGAGTAAGGATAAATTTCTAAATCTTTGAGAAAACTTGCATGTATTGACATTAATCACTTATGTCCCCATTGTCAGAGATGCTGGTTGTCCATCCAATAGCTATTTCCTCTTTTTCCTTAGTAGTGGAACTGTGGACATTGTGCCCTCATTGTACATCTTGCTGCTATATGTGATCAAATGACTGACCCTGATCCATAGCTTACGTTATTGGTCATTCTGCAGGTGCTATGAAACTGTTGAAAAGTCTCCTTTAAAAAGGCAGCTGACTTATTTAGTATGTTTTTTGATGTTTGTTTTGTTTTGTTTTTTCCTCTTAGCTTTCTCCCTTCCAGGTGTCTTCAATGTGGATGTGATAGCTGGATCTCCAGCAGCCACCTTGAATTATGAAGCAAGCCTGAAAATTGAAACCACCTGCTAAGGATGAAAATATAGGAAGATAGAAAGAGCCTGGGTACCAGATGACCTCATAGAATGTGCTCACTCTGATTTATTTTTATGTGAGAGAAAAACAAATCCTTATACTTTTAGGTTATTTTTATTTTCTTGGAGTCTTTTTCTTTTCTTGGTATGCAGTGGAACTTAATTCAAACTGATATGTTCCTCACCATAAAAGACAAAAAGTCATGTGCAATTATGTCATTTTAAAGCAAATGGATAGAGTATCGCTATGATTGAAGCAATAGATATGTGACATTTACGAGTTCAGTACTTTTGTTTTTCCCTGTAGTTTATTAAATGGTGGTTCTGCAAATATTTGGGGATATATTTGTGGGGCACAAGGGTTGAAGCAAGATTGGGTTCTCTGCTATTCTCCAGCCTGGCACACTGGACTATTTAGAGCTGGCCCCGCAGACATGGCATCACTTTCATGTGTAGCTCAGATGTGAGTACATTTATGAGTAAGTTGAAAATTGTTGCCAAAATGCTGATTGAATTTTGTGGATTCTTCGTCTCTTGTATAAATACTGAATGTGCAAATTTCCTATCTCTTATTTCTTTCTTTCTTTTTAAATTTTCCCCCAGGGGAATTCTTTTTATTTGCTTATTTTTTTCAGTAGCTTACATCAATTGAATGAGAGATTTGCCCCTTTATGTCACAAAATAATTATGACCTCAATGTCCCCATTGGCTGGTTGCTGTCACCATGGTCCACTTTGCCCTCCTACAATAACCTCAGAATAGCCTTTAAGGAGCTTCTAACCACGTCGTCCAGAGTTACCAAGACCTCACGTTAAAACTCAGGGACACTGACCCTGTGGCACAAAAAACGATCAAGCAAAGTTGGGAATTATTGGTGGAATGTTTAATATTCCTCTGGTTATGTCATGGGAGAAAGAGCAAGGGCCTTCAAGTCACACCTGATCTGAATTCCAACTCAACATAAACTTGCGCGGGTTATTTAACTTCTCCAAAGCTTAGTATTTTATACATAGAAAAGCAGGAAATGATATCCTCATAGAGGTCCTTTGAAGATTAAATGAAATAAAGTACACAGAATTGGCATAGGTGTGGCGCAAAATAGAAGCTATTTTAATATAGGCTCTTTTTTTCCTTTTCCACTTGAAATGGTTTTTATATCAGCTCCTTCCATTCAACTGTTGTCACTACCCTCCTAGTTCAGATCCTTGTCTCTTAAGCCCAAGCCACTATAGATTAGTTGGCTGCTTAACAAGCAAACCCCCAAAACTAGTAGCTTAAAGACAATAATCATTATTTAACTCACAATTCTGAGATTAAGCTCAGCAGGACAGTTTCTCTTACCACCCCTGAGTTCCCTCATGCTTCTGTGATCGGAGGCAGAGGCGGTTGGGGGCTGGCTGGTCTATATTGGTTCAACTCCTTCCCACACGGTTTCTCATCCTCAGCTGTCTATCTCAGGCACTTACATGGTGGCTGGCCCAGAGTTTCAACAGAGCAAGACTCCCAAAGGCCTAGACTTGAAAGTGCCAAGGTGCCTACCTCATGTTTCTGGCCAAAGCAAGTCACAAGGCCAGGCCAGCTCCAAGGAATGGAGAGATAGACATCTTGATACAGCAGCTGCAAAATCAAGTTGTAAAGGGTACAGCTGTAGGAGTGGAGAACTGACAACCACTTCCACGATCTACCACAGTTGTCATCCACGTCCTGGTCTTTCTGCCTTTTACTCTCTCTTCCCCTCAGCTTGTTCCATGCACTATTGTTTCTTAAACTGGAGTCCACACGTACTTGGGAGTCTAGAAGATCAAATGAAATATTTTTAAGGTTTATTTTGTGCAATAATCTTAGAAAGGATATTTACAATTTTGAAGCTAAAACTCCTGCTTTGCAATGACATTTTTCAATTTAAAGGCACCTTCGGAGAACTTTTCTTTCTCAGCCTGGGTTACCCGTGAAACCAGGCCTAAGACCAAGATCTGTTTGCAGTCGCTCACTGGGGCATGCGATCCCAGGGCAGGGAAGTGCATTCTGGGCAGTATGATTGTCAATTTCATGTGTCATCTTGGCTAAGTCACAGGGGGCCCAGATGTTTGACTAAACACTATTCTGGGTGTGTCTGTGAGGGTGTTTCTGGATGAGAGTAACATCTGAATCAGTAGACTGAGTGAGGCAGATTGTCCTCCCCCATGTGGGTGGGCCTCATCCAGTCCCTAGAGGGCCTGAGTAGAATAAAAATGTGAAGACAGGGAGAATTTTCACTTCCCGTCCTGCTACTGAGCTGGAACATTGGTCTCCTCCTGCCTTTGGACCCGGATTTGGGCTGGAACGTACACACACCGTAGGTCTCCAGGGTCTCAGGCTTTTGGACTGCGGGCCTCGGGACTTCTCGGCTTCCTAATCACATGCACCAATGCCTTAACTTATATATTATGTCTTTATTTTATATAATATAAAGAAATAATTATGTTATATAGATAGATAGAACAAATAGGAGACTATGTATTTGTTCCATTTCTGTGGAGAAGGCTGACCAGCACAGAAATAAAACAGGGAAGAAGAGGAAAATCAATACAAATATGCTTTACCTGCTTGACAAATGCTATGGGCAACTGGTGCTTGGTCACATCAGAACCTTCTGAGGTGGCTTTAAAAAGCCTCACAAAATAGTGTGTCCAGGAGACAAAAGAGGATCTTGCTAATGCTCCGTCTCCTGTCTCCCATTGTTTAAGGGTGGCTACACAGGCGGTAATTACCCTACTTCTGAACTGCACCTGTATGAGTGCAGAGTAGGTTGTCAAGGGCATGCAACTCACCTATGACCTAGCAAGAGCACTCTTGGGCATTTATCTCAGAGAAATGACAACTTATGTTCACACAAAAATCTGAACACAATCGTGTATAGAAACTTTATACATAATAGCCTACAATTGGAAACAACCCAGACGTTCTTCACTGGTTCAGTGGTTAAACTATGGGACATCCATACCATGGAATACTATCCAGTGGTAAAAAAGAACAAACTATTCACATGTGCAACAGCCCAGATGAATCTCCAGAAAATTATGCTGAGTGAAAAAAGCCAATCCAAAGGGTTACATCCTATATGATTTCACTTATGTTAACATTCTTGAAATGAAAATATTATATAAATAAACATAGCGCTACACCTATTAGGACAGCTAGAATCTGGAACAAGGACAGCACCACATGCTGGTGAGGCTGTGGAACAATAGGAACTCTCAGTCTTTGCTGGTGGACATGCAAAATGGTACCACTGCTTCGGGAGACAGTTTGCCTATTTCTCGCAAAACTAAACATACCCTTGCCACACAATCCAGCAATCATGCTTCTTAGCATTTACCCAAAGGAGTTGAAAACTCATGTCACACAGAAACCCCCACACGGATGTTTATAGTAGCTTTATTCATAATTGCCAAAACTTAGAAGAAACCAAGATGTCCTTTAGTTAAGTGAATGGATAAATAAACTGTGATACATCCAAATAATGAAATACTATTCAGCACTAAAAACAACGAGCTATCAAGCCATGAAAAGACATGGAGGAATCTTAAATGCGTGTTACTAAGGCCTTTGAGTGAGTGTGATGTGTTGGTGTAGGTTCACCAGTTGTAACAAATATCCCACTCTGGTAGGGAATATCGATAATGGGGGAGGTTATGCATGTGTAGGGGCAGGAGGTATATGGAAATCTCTGTAACTTTCTCTTAATTTTGCTGTGAACCCAAAACTGCTCTAAATGAATAGTCTTTAAAATTAAAAAGTATATATGTTTATGCATATTATATTATAGAAATAAACACATTGTTAATGGCTGCTGGAGATTAAGGAGGGAGTAGGGTGGGAGGGAAACGGGAGTGGCAATAAAAGTATATGAGGGATCCCCGTGGTGATGGAAATGTTCCCTGTCGTGACCGTATCAAATTCAATACCCTGGCTGTGAGAGTGTGCTACAGTGTTGTAAGATGTTACCACTGGAGGAAACTGGGTAAAGGGCACATGGGGTCTGTGTGTGTTACATCTTACACAGCTCATGAATCTACAAGTATCTCAAAATATGAAGTTTAACTTAAAAAATTTTATGTGTCAGTAATAATCCCATTATTTTCTTCTTCGATATTTGTTTAAGTTCAGATGCAATAATTTTTATTTGTTGCTTAAGTAATAGCTAAATAATGTGATATTTATTACTTCTAGAATGTACTGCATCACACTGTGAGAGAGTGTGGAATGATTTTCAAGGAAAGAAAAAGGAGGGGAGGGAGTGAGGGAGGGAAGGACAGGAGGGAAAAACAATCGAACCTCAGACCATCACTCTTTAATATTTTCTTTTTGTTAATTTTATAGTAAACTGCTTAAAATCACCTTGCCATACTGTTTTCTTCAGCCATAATTTTGTATTTAATTCATAATCCAAGGGTATTTTAAGGAGCATACTGATATGTTGTATTTCATTCTAATGATTAAGAATAGAAATAAATGGCAGTATAAATCTTTTCTACCAGATTTAATAGAATACAATGGCTATTAATATATGGAATTAAGTTTTAATCATGGCAGAATTGACTAAGTCTCACACTTCTCTTCCAGTATTAAAATATAATTGAAACAGTAGAAAAATGGCATTAAATGCATTGAATTATGCTCAGTAAGATCAACTACATTTCAGCAATGAAATACACAATCTACGGAACACATAGGGTTTTACTCAGTACAAGGGTAGTTGTAAGATTTTCTGGTTGAGGTGGGCTTTGTCACTATTCTTGTTTTTATTTCTTGGTAATTAACACTACAAAAAGTTAAGCACTTAGTAAGTGAGGGGGGTTTTTTCTCTTAATTTTAATACAATGTTAATCTAGGATGCCCAAAGTGAATTAGTGGTCCCTGGTTACCTAATGATACTTGTAAAATATATTTTCATGCTTCCATATTCTCCCCACGAAGTTAGTTGTGAAATAGCTGTAACTTCTGAGGAACTCCAAACAAAACTGCCGGGAACTCAGGCCTGACAGTACCGTATAGGAGATTTCAGTCATCAGAAAATACATTGCTCAGGTGGGCACTGTCTTAGCAAGATTACTTAGAGAATCCTATAAATGTCAGTCATGTGTCTCAGAGAGTTTTGTCAAGTGGTTCATAGACCCTCTGAGCAGTACTTCATGGGCTATAGATCAGGGATGAGGTCAGGAAAAGGTCAGGAAAGTCTTGTAATTTGCATCTGTTTCTTGCAAAGGAACCAGTGCCAGAATTTCCGTCAATTGATCTGTTTTTTGGCTCATTTAAATGAATAAATATAATCCCAGTACTTCTGATTTACTTAATTATGCTGGAGTTATTCACAGTAGTATTTAAAAATATTAATTTGTTTTCCAAAATATACTCAGCCAACCTTTTTAAATAGCTCCTTTGGCTTTTTGCTGAATAATTGCATATGTACTATTTTCTTTACTATTTTGTACAAAGTGACATGCAAATTCATACCTACTGTTTAGACTGACCACAGTAGTGTTAACGATCAGCAAATTTATGGATAATTCTAAATGTGAATGTTACATTTATAATCAATACACTTAAACTTGTATTCCATTCTGTACTCATCAAAAAATTTCAAAGAAATCAAATTTAGTTCCTTCACAGAGAAATTTGAGATCCTGTTCTAACGGAATATCCCCCAAGTCCATCATACACTTGCACATCATACTTAATCTGTGTACTTCTCAGGCACACTTTTTAAGAAACTTTAAAATGAGGGACAATATCAGTTTTAAAAGTAGAATGTGATTTACACTTGTTCCATTACTTTCTCTAACTAAAGAGTTTAGTTGCTAAGAATTTTGGCATTAATTGGTAACAAATACCTATGAAGGGTAATAATATTAGTTCTCAATATTTGAGAATTGCCGTATTCCAGCAATGTAATTTAGCAAGTTAAATAAATCTTTATATAATTTTAGAAAGAAATAAAAATCACTTAGCTATGTAAATGCCTGAATAATAAATTGTGAAAATATTTTATTTTATTTTTTTTGCAGCAAGTATGAAACCCCTACAGCAAACATTGGGTAGGGCATATAACCCAAGATGACAAATTTGTAAGATTACTATTTTATTCCCAAGCCTGTTTCTAGGCTGATTTTTTCCATTTCTGTTAATGCCATGCCACCTCACTCTCCCAGGAACTGAGATGATCTCCCAGGCCTTTTACCTTTTCCCTCCACCTTCCCTGCAACATTCTCCATCCCGTGACTGTTTAATGCTTCTGATTCTGTGAATTTTTATCCTGTGCTCATCCGCCTTTTCCGATTCAAGCGCTCATTTCCTCATACCTGAATGATTGTAATATCTCTTGTCTGTCTCCTCACCTCGGAGCCTTCCTTTCTTTTCTCTCCTTCCATGTTGTTACACCAATGCAAGATTAACTTTCTTGAAACACATATTTTATCACAATCTTATTCTACTCAAAAACCTTCTATATACTTTACCATAATCCTCTCCTGCTCAAAAACTTTCTATAACTTCCCACTGCAGAGAAAATTGTTCACCTTGGCATTAAGGCTCTATATGGTCTGAAATTTCTCCCACTTCCCCCGTTCATGCTGTCTGTCCTCCAACAAACAGAACTGCTTATGCTCTCCAGAGGACCCTTGTCTGTGTCTCTTCAGCTTTGCCCATGGGGTGCTCTCCACTGAGAATATCTGCACCCACAGATGTGGGAACTTTTTCCTGTTTCCTACAGCAGTAGAAAATTTCCGCCTTCTCTGGCACTCTATCTATGTCCCCTAATAGCAGTATATCTTGCTATTTGTATACGTGCTTTCTTTTTCTCGGCAGACTGACTATACACTCTCTGAGGGTAGGCACCCTGCCATATTTGTCATTGTGCAGCTCACAGTAGCTAACAAATAACAGGGTAGAAATGAATAAACATTTGTTGGATAGATTGTTATATTCTCCTTTAGGAAGAGATTTTAAATTTAAAAACGTGCAAATAAAATGATCCCTCAGGTTGCAATTATAATTTGTTCCTCTCTCTTACATTTTATGGGTAAGATAAATGAAGAAGGATACAGTAGTAGAGTTTTAAACCCATCTTCCCCGAATCAGGTGTCCCTCTTTGCGGCCTTCTGCAGGTTGTAATTCAAGTGTTGTGTAGTTAGGGTTACGCGTGAGTTAATAGTTTTCAGTCTTTGTAAATGAAATTCCGGAAAGTGCTTGTTGTTACTTTGTTTAAAGTATTTTGCAATGTAGTGGCAACAAAAGCATAAATTTAGTGAATAAAATGAAATAATAATTATGAGAACAATGGTTTTTAAAGGATTCTTTGAGATGCATTTCAGAGGTTGACGCATGGTTTCATTTTTTGCTTTGTGTAAAATGAAGACTTTTTAAAAATTTTCTTTGTCTGAACTGTGGAAAAAGAATTATAAAAGACCTTAAGATAAAGCCCCCTGGGCAATCCCCCTGCTTTGAGAGGACTAGTTATCAGCCCAACTAGAAAGACAGATGTATTTTTAGAATCGGGAAGGGTCACTGTAGACCTGAACTTGACTTTTGTTTCTTTTATGATACACGCAGGTGTTTAAACATCTTTTAAAGGTGAAAGTTCCTTTTGCTATTTAAACACTCTGTACGTCAGTTCTTCCCGTTGAACATGTATAGTCTACTGTGAATTATTTCTCTCATCAGTGCTGCTACTAAGAATGCGCTGTTTTAATAAAATCCAATCCACAGTAGCACAAGCCTACGTAACACTTGAATTACAAACGAAAGCAGCACAGTGTGTTTTCAAATAATTAGTTTCCTGAGTGCACTTAAAGTATCATTCAATTTATAACTTCTCAGAAGCATACATGTTACGCAAATTGAGGTACAGCTGTAGTTGGATATTAGGTTATGGGGAATCTATGTAAAATGAAATGGATGAAAATATTTTAAAACCACACTGTGATTCCAGTATAAACATAGAAAAGGCTCTGAAAGTTAGGATCTATTGAAATTAAGAGAGAGGAAAGAGGACTAACATTTATTGAGAATCGACTGTATTCGGTGCTAAACCACGTTCTATTTATCAGGGAATCCGTAGACCTAGCTGATTAAACCCAGAGGCATCTCAGCCAGATGACTTTTTACAAAAATTCATATAGCTCAGCTTCATACGATTGTAATTTTGGGGTAAAGACTTTGAAGCAGTTGTTAATTTTTGTCACAGTCTTTCACTCTACTGATTTATATCTCTATGCAAATAAACCGTTTAATGTAATAGGGATTGTTCCCCAGGCTTCCTTTCTCTCTTTACATGTTGCATATTGGAACGTCCATTTTAATTGTCATATGTAAATCTGAAAACTAAATGCCACCAAGTATCTACAGCGTATCTTTTATCCCGTCCCTTCTGATCAGAAATCGTGCCACTCTATCTGTGGGTAGCATTGATTTCTGAATAAGCAGCCTAGTTGAGGTTGATCAGTTACACAGACAGGCTGACTGAAACATCCCTGGGAGCTCTTATAATTGCTCAGTGTCATAGACTCTAATCTTTATGGATCTTAAGCCTAAAATCAGAAAACAGAGTATCAAGATTACCCACAACATGAAATATTACAACTATAAGTAAAACTCCATTTTCTTTATATAAAAAAAGCACTTCATATTAAAATACAAGATCAGCCACTTTCTCCACAGTGACTTGTTTCAGACAAAATTAACAAATATGGAAAAAATTTAAATTTTCAATATAAACTTTTGAAGTCACACCTCATAGCTTTCAAGCTATTCTTCTAATAGACGTTGTTTGCTTCCATTTGAGTTGAGTGTTTACAGCTCAATCAAACTTTTACTAGTTCTTAGTATTGCAAGTTCTAAAATTCCCTATGCTGCCTTCACATCTTTGATCCTGACAAGACCCTAAGGGCCTAACCATGAGTTCCCTCACTCTTACCAGATAAGCCACCCCAGCCTCCAGTGGGAAATGATACCCACCCAGCTAGTCCTCCTATCAACTGGACCAGCTGCCCTCCACCAAGCCCTCCACCTAATGAGTTTCACTCCCCTGCCGGCCTGTGAATCATTCAAGCAAGCCAATCACATCCTTCTGTAGAAAGGAGGGGCCACCTCACCCTCTTGTTACTACAAAGCCTGCACCCAACAGCCCCTTCTGATTGACTTTGCTCCTGAGTGCAACCCCATGTGGCTCTGCATGGCATATGGCATCCTCCTCCCCTGGACTGAGTATATGTGACTCATAAATGACTGTCCATCTTGTCTGTCCAGTGTTGAGTGTTGTATGTTTGGTCATCTAGTAATATTTAGATCAGAGGATTCCTCCTTCAGCAATGAGTGAAAAGAAGGTGATCAAAATACTCTTTTACTAAAATTCGAGAGTTGTAGCTGGACGGACTTACCTTTACACATCAAGGAAAGAATTTTACATTTTATGCCCCTACCAAACACATGCTTCCACACGTGGAAGGCAGGGATGATGTGAGGCAGACTGAGCTCTCTCCTGCATGACCATGTAAGCAGGCTGTGTAGGAGGCAGGAATGAGAGACAACTGAGGGAAAAGAAGACCAAGGAGCACAGGGGCATCTCTGTGTTCTGCCACCAACTAAGCTGCTGTGGGATAAGATTTCTCCTTTAGCAGAAAATCACACTGACAGCCTGATATCAGATGGATATCTGAAACACTTTGGAAGTCCTCCTTCCAGTCTAGGGTAAACTGAAGAAAAATATTCTGAATTTGTAATGAATCTTTTCAAATGTATCATTTATAATCTTAACTTAGGTTGCCCTAGAAACCCAGAGACAAGGAAGCAAGGGTAAGTATTTTATTTTGGAGGTGAAGAAATGGGATAAGGATGAGTAGGAGTAATTATAGTGAGCTTTATCAAGCAAGATATCACTCTAGACATTTGGAGTTGATCCCACCGAGGGACTCTGAATGAGAATACAGAGCACATGCTGTGGAGCCATCTCAGTCAGGGAAGAGGAGGCTGCGGTATTTATCCACGAATCCTGAGATGCACTGTGATGGCTGCACCCAGGAAAATTCATTTTCTGCTACTTCTCTCCTCCGCATACAAGGACCACTCTACTTCAAACAGCCAGCACAGCCCCTTTCCCCCACATCACTCTCTATTGTTATCCAGCTTTGTTTTCTGTATATTTCCTATCATCACCACAAATGGTAGAATTTTGTAAAATTGTCTGTGTCACCTACAAGAAAGCAAGCCCAAAAGACCAGAGACTGTTCTGTTCACTTCTATCTGACCAATGAACAACCTTGCACATCACAGGCATTCAATAAAGAATGAACGTCTGGACCAATGAATGCAAGTGAAGTCACTGGCCATTTTGCAGGACAAAGTACTGCTCTTTAAGTTATCTTTTCTGTAAAAATGCTCTGACAGATGTTGTGTTCACCCGAATAGGGAGCCTCCAATGGGCAGAACTCTGAGTAGGCATTGTGTGCTCTTTTTTAGGTGCCACACTAGAAGAGACATTTAGAAATGGAAGCCCATCCCAGGAGAGTTATGGTATAGAGGGGCTGGGTGCCATTTCTGCAGTTAAAGGAAGTGGGGACAGGGGTTGGAAGGGGAAAGAAAAGGAATGGTGGGAGTAATCACCTTTGAATATTTGAAGGGCTCTGACATGAAAGACAAACTAGAGGCAGAATTAGGATCAAAGCTAGATGCCATTGATAAACAAATCTTAGCTCAAATAAGGAACAACATCCTCTTCCATGAGGCAAACATCTCCCCTTTACTGGAATGGATGAAGCGTACGTCACACTAGCCTTCTTCAGTTTCTAGTATGTAGGAAGTACCTTCCCCTCTGTGTCTCATCCCTGCTGTTCACTATGCCTAGATTGCTTGTCCCTACTTATTTGCATAGCTACCTCTTCTCATCCTTAGGCCTCAGTTGAATACCACTCAGAAGACCAGAGACAGGTTCTGCCCTCTGAATCATTGTAATAAAAATACTATATCTGTGTGCTTGGGGGAGGTGGGGTGGGGACAAGGTATAGCTAACTGTTAAGAATGAAGGCTGAGGCTAAGCTGCCTGAATTGAATCATTGTTCTGTCACTTAGTAGCTGTGTGACTTTGAGCGAGTCACTCAGCATCTCTTAGTCTGCATCTAAAATACAGTCAGGATAATAATAGCTATCTTATTGGGCCATTGGAATATCTAAACAATGTAATAATATATAGAAAGTAGTCAAAATAAATTTTAATACATATTTGCTATTTTTATCAAAGTACTTATGTTTCCTTTCTATCACTCATCATAATTTATAACTCACTTTCTAAACGATTTTGTCTATGCTTTTGTTTGTTTATACAAATTTGATAGCATAGTGGAATCCTGCCCACCAATGCTCGTGGTCTAGTGGTTAAGACTCGGCTCTCTCACTACCATGCTCCAGGTTTGTTTCTCAGTCAGGGAAACACACCACCCGTCTGTTGATTGTCATACTGCGGTGGATGCATTGCTGTGATGCTGAAAGCTATGCCACTAGTATTTCAAATAGGAGTAATGTCACCCATGGTGGACAGATTTCAGGGGAGCTTCCAGACTAAGACTAGGAAGAAGGGCCTGGCCACCCACTTCCAAAAAGTTGACCATGAAAACCCTATAAATAGAAGCAGAGCTTTGTTTGATATAGTGCTGGAAGGTAAGAGGCTGGCCCAAAAAGACTGGGCAGTGTTCTCTCTGCTGTACACGTGGTCGCTAGGAGTCAGAATAGACTCAACAGCACTAATAACAACAAATAAAAAGTCTGTTTCCTGGGGCTGGCCCGGTGGCGGAGTGGTTAAGTTCGCGCATAGGATTCTTTACACATTCCACCCTCCCAATGTGGCAGAGCAAAGAAACTAGGCTAAATAAATGGGGTTTCCAGCTGTGTGGCAGCCATGGGCATTCCAGAGAGAAGCTGTCGTCAGAAGTGTAGTGAGCTGGCAGTCTACAGCTGCCTCATCTTCAGGTGTGCAGTGTCCACATCAAGGTCATGCTCCCTCAGGTCTCCCGCAGCCAGTGCCGCGCACAGTGAAGGTACCAGAGCAGAGCCATTCATGCTCTAATGGAAAATCTTTGCTCTGAGGCTCCCCATCTTCCTGACCAAGACATTCTCAGAGCTCCCGTGCAGTCAGAGTTTCTTCCTACCCAATCCTCCCCGCTTCCCTCTGCTTTCACATAGTTAAGTCCCCACTGGGTCTGTGGCTCTCCCCGCCTACTCCTGTTCTCTCTCCACTTTTTCCTTCCTCAGTCTCCAGACTCAAGGTAGAAAGTGGGGTAGAACCAAATGTCCTTCCACCTCACTTTCTGTGAGTGAAGGTGTATTATCCTATGAGTAGAAATATGCATCGATTGCAAAATCATTACAATTAATGGAGTTTTCTTGATAATTCTAACAATAAGTTATTCCTTAGCCTTGTTTTCAGTGTTGCTGTTAACCATTTATATATTTCTGCGTTGTCATAGGAAATTAGTAGAGATGGATTGGGGCTGCTATAAAATGCATACTGTGTTCTGTGTTTAGGACATCAAAAGGTCGAAATCAACTGTGACACGCTAAGTAGAACCTCAACCATCTCAAAACGCAGTGACTACTTAGGGAAAAGATGGCTCCCCCAAATAAATGGTGTCTTATTGGAAAGATTGTGATAATAAGATAATAAGAGGATAATAATCCTCTCACATTATGCTTTTAACAGTCACCCCAAAATCCAGACCCTCAGTAGAATTCTAGGGAACATCATTCAAAGTTACGAAGCTAGGAATACTGTTAATGGTCATCAGTGGTCCCCGAAGAGCTCATAGGTCTTTTCTAAATGAAAAATTGAGAAGTAAGAGGGCAAAGTCAAATTTGTGTTTTATTGCAGAGACATTTTACCTTGGGATAACTACACAGATGTGTGAGTGTGAGTATTACAACCCAAATGTGAGATTTAACAGTGGGAAAGGGAGCGAAGCTCCTGCTGATGGGCCACAAAAATGTCAGAGCTGAATATGGGGCCAAAGCAGGTACCCATGATCCCCCAAAAGATGAAAAAGCACTGAAAGAAGCAGCGGAGTGACAGCTCTGACACAGACACTTCTCCACCATCACTCATTTATGTAACCTACCTCACCGGGAGACAAGACGAGTCCTTCTCATCCATCCAGGTTGGTATCACCTTTATAAAAATACTCCCATGTCACTCCTCACACAAGTATTCGTTGTAGCACATTCCATACTGTGTGGGCCTTGTCTATATGAGTCTATTTTCCCCATCTGAGTGTAACGTCCTTGAAAGCAGAAATTGTGACTGATCTACATACATAATGCAGTCAGAGGTGGTCAATTACAGTTTATTCAAAAATAAATGAATTTGTGACCTATCAGTTATTATTCAACACGTGTTCAGTGTTGTAGTTTAAGAACCATGATAAATGGTAATTGTGATCTGTCAAGCAAGGGTTGTCATATATCCTTGTTGCACACAGGAAATGAAACTCCCATTGCCTTTGAGTCAAGAATATTTTATTTCTTGTGCTATCTTATTTGGCATTATGTTTTCTAAAAGTCAAACCATTACAGATCCTGGCTTTTTTGATTCTCTACTCTTGGTCTTTCTCTTCTCCAGCCTCTTACTTTCCTGGTGACTTTTGAAGGCTTTTGTGCCACTGTCAGTCCCGTAGATGTGGTGTTCCTCAGGTCCTTCCCTGTGTCATCTTCTAGTCTTAATCTAGATATTCTCCTTGAGCTATTTCATTAATCCCAAGACTTTATTTACCATCGACTAGCTATTGAAGCCCAAGTATTTTACTCCAGATCAGATCTTTCTTATGAGCTTCTGACCTGCTTATTAATTGCCCAGTTGGAAATCTCTGCTGCATCCCACGAGCCCCTCAACTCAGCAAATGCAAAACTCGGCTTATCATCCTTCACCTGAAACCTGTTCTCCCACATGTGTTCCCTATTTTCAGCGATAGCACCAATACTCAGTCCAATTTATCCAAGCTGGACATGCCACCGTCATGACTGAGTCTTTCTTCTCATTCACTCTCCTATTTACCATCAAACAGCAAGTTCAGTCTTTACCGCTTGATCTTTCAGGTCTTTCCATTTCTCTTCACTCCCCCTGTACCTCTCGTTTTCGTTGGCTGATCAATGCAAGGGCTGTGCTCAGTAAATTCTAAGCAAAAAGGCTGAAGAGTTAGAGATTTAGGTTGATTTTCATACATATTTGTAAAACAGCCTACTGAAGCTTATGCATAATTGACAAACCCTTGGGAAAATACATCTATAAATTTAGATCTCCCCACATTTTGAAACTACGTTTCTGCTGTTTCTTGCAAGTATTGCAAAGCTGAGTAATTTGATGGGCCCAACAGTAGAGTTGGCTACTGAAACTTTTCAAATGTCTATGGGGGAAAAATATATATACATAACTATGTTACACACACACACACACATATATATATATATACACACATACATTAAATATGTTTGTCATGTAATTACTAAATTTTGTTCCTAAAGAAAATATGTGTTCCAGCATGGGGAGGATAGTTTTTCCTGAGTAAAACCCCTCAAATGCAACAAGCTACAGATAACATTGCTTCTACTACATTTTCATCCCTAAAATCCGAAAGATCTCTATTCCCCTGTTGACCACTGAATGTTTCTATTAAAATCAAGTTTCTGTTTCATGGATATTTTTACAATTACATAAAATTACCCTAATTGGCAACAGATTTTCTAAGTCTTGCCCAAAATCAATAGCAAAGTATAATAGTATATGAGTACTACCTAGTACTTTGCATTTTCCTCACAGATTAAAAATTAACAGTGACAATATAACAAGGTCTAGATTCACATTTCTCTCAGAAAGTTCTGGGAAAACCCTTCAGAACAGCCTGGATTCTATTTTTCTGGTTTTGAGACCACCTTGGATAGTTCCCGGGAGAACGAAACTGTTGAGTATTTCTAAAGCAACTCCTAGGAAAAAATTACTTGACATTCATGTTCCTTAAACATATGCAGTAGGCAACACTTTTCAGAGACAAAGGCGGTGTTAAGAAATCAAATATTCCTCAGAGAAGAATGTTGGAATCAATCACTTAGAACTGATTCTAAGAGAATTGGTTGCCAGATGTGGGTGCCACAGAGCTCCTCTCAGAGGCTTCTCGGCGTCCAAACATACAGGTTATCACGGGCCCAGGCCAACTCTCACTGGCCAAAGTGATGCCACTCAAAACAGTGACCCTAACCCTGTGAGGACTGGCACGTCCCAGCAAAAAGGAAGAAACCTCGTTTCTCCTTTCCTAGTGTATCTCCACTTCTGAATGGGGATGTTGGCTTCAAGCACTAGTACTTAATCTGATGAATCTGAAATTCCTAGTTCTAACCCTGGCTCATTTCTAGAGCAAGATTCATTATTCATTTTGCATTTTTTTCTCATTCCAATTTTGGCCCTTACATGTGCCCCATTGTGTTACACCCATTTCCTAAATCTCATTTCATGTGAAATATCTATATAGTTGGCAGTCAATTTATCTCTAAGGACATCACCATGTCAAAAAGGGTGAGATTTCCTGGATTATAAAAGGCCAGTTAGTCAAAACCATAAAACAAAGAGACGATTTATCATGTTGTTTACCACCATGAATTTGACATTCCTGGCACCTTGTTGCTAATGTTACCATAATTATTTGCTTACGCCCTTTCTTCCCCATCACCCCAACCCACCTGCCACCCTAAGCAGTTAGCTTCTTTAACACAAAGAACAAGTCTTATTTTTCTCTCTGACCTAGAAGGTTTTGTAAGATTTTGAAGATTTTCTCAAAATTGCAATTATTGAAAACAGAATGTCAATGAAATTTGTCCCACAAAAGTAGAGGAGGAACTGAGTAAGGTTTAAAAATAAGAGTTAAAATGTACAAGATTAAATTTTGAAATTCTAAAATTGCTCTTTGGAATATCACAACTAGCTAACAGAATTTTCATTATTATTATTAGCATATTTTGAATAATTTTTTTATTGAGGTCACAATAGTTTATAACATTGTGAAATTTCAGCTGTACATTATTATTTTTCAGTCACCATACAAATGTGCCGCTTGGCAACCTTCTGCCCAACCCCCAACTCCCTTCCCCTCTGGTAACCACCAGACTGTTCTCTTTGTCCATGTGTTAGTTTATCTTCCACATATGAGTGAAATCATATGGTGTTTGTCTTTCTCTGTCTGGCTTACTTCACTTAACATAATACCCTCAAGGTCCATCCAAGTTGTTGCAAATGGGACAATTTTGTCTGCTAAAAGAATTTTTTGATGGAAAATTTAAGTGGACAAATTTATATGCTATATGAAAATGAAATTGAAATTAAGAAAGACTTCATTTTCTAACGTCTAATTTTGGAAGGATTCAAAATAACCATAAATAGAGGAGAGTTATTTGATAAAATATGTCTTATATTTGTCAAACAAAGTTTCTGTGAATGAAGACAAATACAAATATATCTGTGAAAATACTTCCTTGCAATATTTATACATTTTAATACAAGAACTTAGAATTGATACTATCCTCTACTTAGCAGAATTTTTTCATATCTTAGCAGGCACTTTGACAACTATAGAGAAAGTATTTTCTCAATTAAAAATATTGAGGTCTTTACAACTCAACAACAACAACAACAAAAAAAAACCAATTTTAAAAATAGGCAAAGGGCTTTAATAGCTGTTTCTCAAAAGAGGATACACAAATAGCTAATAAGCATGTGAAAAGATGCTCAACATCACTAATCATCTGGTAAAACCACAATGAGATACCAGCTCACACCCATTAGGATGGCTACTATCAAAATAACAAATATAGTATGATCCCACTTAGCTGAGGGACTTAATCAAATTCATAGAGACAGAAAGTAGAATGATGGTTGCTAAGGACTAGGGGTAGGAGGCAATGAGAGTTCTTGCTTACTGGGTACAGAGTTTCAGTTTTGAGTGATGGAAAGTTCTGAAGATGGATAGAAGTGATGGTTGGACAATACAGTGAATATACTTAATGCTACTGAATTTTACCTTAAAAACAGTTAAAATGGTAATTTTATATTATGTAAATTTACCACAATTTAAACATTTTTAAATATTGAGGTCTACAGAGGACAGTCAATTATTTTCAAATGTATTAACCATAAAATACTAACATTTCTAGACTCAATCTATGTGCCAGGCACTAGGACCTTTTATATGTATTAGTTCATTTAATTCTAATAACAGTCTAGGGAATAGATACCGATATTATCCACAGTTGGTGGGTATTGCAACAGACGTGAAGAGGTTAAGAATTTGCCCAAGATTACCCCTCTGGTGCCTGGTGAGCCTGGGATTCCAATGTGAGCAGTCTGGCTCAGCAGCGTACACTTCTTGGCATTATTACCTTTTCCAATAAGAGTCCATAAGATCATCACCAAAATCACACATGTGGTATTATTTCATTTATACTTTTATTCACCAATTTGTAATTGTAACGTACAGGAAAAGTCAAAGAAAAAGACTGTAGTTTCCTTAACAGCGTATTCTTCATCTGTCATATGAGCAAGGGACAGAGTGATTCCCTTTAAGCCAAAGCCTGCCTGAAATAAGCTGACTATACTAAACAGGTCACGGTGCAACAAGAGCTCCATTAAATATGCAACAATGGAGCCTTTAGCTTTGTAAAGGGTTTTCACAATGAAAATATAATTTAGTTTTACATCATGTAAATTATGCATTATGAGCATTATGTAATAATTTTATTATTTTTAATGATGACAAATTATAATTGCAGAGTCTCCTAGCTTTCTAAGGTCTTGCTTCATCTATTGTCTCTAACTTTATCCTCAGTGCAACCTTGTACAAATGAAGGCAAGGGTATTAAGCAATTTGCTTAATGGCAGATCTGGGAATAAGATCCAGATCCTCTTGGGTGTGTTCAATAATTACTTGTTTATAAACTGACCTCTTGGGATGCTCCTAGAGAAAAAATGCTATGAATCTTAGGCCAGCTCATAGACTCCCTTATGTCAATTTAAGTTAAAACAAAGTTACCCATTTAAAACATTTTTTGATTATGTGATAATTTTATTCATAAAATATCCCCAATTATTGTAGTCAAATTAAGTAAAAAAATCCCATCTCAACTCGCCCCTTGAAATCTCAAATTTTGAATGGGTTATGGTGATCTGTGCCACAGAGAAGCTAAACCACAAAGTATGTTAAATGTAGACATAAATCTTATGAAAATATGAAAGCAAAAGTGAAATATAAATTAAGCAGAGTATAAGAAAAATGTTATTTTTATTTTAAAATAAAAGAATCAAATGTTATGATGACTGATAAAAATGAAAAAGATAGACAATAGAAAATTCCCAATACTAATTATGGACTCTGGAAAATGAAAGCGAGAGAAAGGTCACATTAGGTAAGGCAGAAGGAAGATCATTTATAAAAGCCATTAAAACATTTAAAAACCAGGAAAGGTGAGTTTTATCTATGTAATGAGATGGAAAAGCCAATAAAATTGACATGCTAATGAATCATATAAATGAGTTAGAAATTAATATCTAAGCCAGAATTTCAGCAGAAGTCGAATTGAGGCAGAACTTCATAAATATCACAGGCTTTATGTATCCAAATCTGTGGACAGAGTTTCAAATCAAATAATTTTTTTTAATTTAAGGCAATTGAGTCCCAGATATATTGATTGTTTAACCCGGAATCATAGAGTTAGATAGAATCCAGGGTTCTTATACAAAATCTCCCCAACATTTCAGGTCTTGGCACAGAGGACAAAGAGGCCCACATACCTTATGCCACAAACCAGAGCCCCAAGTTCTGGTCTGCTCCCTTCTCTTCCTTCTCCGGCTTCCTTTCTGCCACACACACACACACACACACACGTGCACACATGCAAACTTGCACACATGCACATGCCCATACATGCATTCGCGGACACCTCAGCCGACAAGTCCGAGGTCTGTCCAAACCCTCTCCTCCAAACCACCACCTCTTTTGCACCCCTCAGATCTAGACGTAAGCCACACATGGCATAGGCTGGGAGGGCAGGACAGAGGAAGAGGTCAAGGCAGGCCCTGAAAGCTAGGGACTCATTAGGTGGCGAATTTAGGGTCCCAGGTGCCCAGATCATGGTGCAGAAGCTGGGGCTTGGGCTCTGAGTGGGCGCTTCCTCTTGACCCCAGGAATTCCTCCTGCTGTGCTGAGGGGCAGGCTAGAAGGACTAGAGCAGGTCCTCTGAGATGTTCACTTAGTTGGGGCCTTCCTTTCCTAGGTCTGAGAGCGGCACTTTTTGTAAATCCCTTACATTTATATAGCATTCGTGGTAAACAAAGCAGTTTCACACACTTAATCTCATTTGATCCTCCAACGACCCCCATGATGTAGGAAAGGTGGGGTCATTGTGAAAACCAAGGAGCAGACATAAGGAACTCAATGCCCCAAAGCTAGAAAGAAGCTGAGCTCAAGTCTCAAGCTACCTACCTCCATTCTGTTTCTATTTCCTCCATGCTGTATCCATTTCCACGATTCTGTATCCATTTGGCCATTCAACAACCACACGCTAAGCCATTCTTTGTTGCGTGGAAGTCGTCATGTTAGACCATAACCAAATGCAGGGAATGGATCCTGAGACATCGTCCAAGTTATGTGGCTTCAGGATTTTGGAAACATTCGAGGTGAATAAACTTAAGGTTCAGCACACCCTAGCACAGATTGCTAATTAATTGTCTTGGCTTTCTCAGGCTGCCATAATGAAATACCACAGACTCAGTGGCTAAAATAACAGAATAACAGATGCATATTCTTGCAGTTCTAGAGGCTTAAAGTCTAAGATGAAAGTGTCTGCAGATTCGGTTTATGGTGAGGTCTCTCTTCCCGGCTTGTAGACGCTTGCCTTCTTGCTGTGTCCTCACGTGGCCTTTGCTCAGTGCCTCAGGCAGAGAGAGCACACTCTGGCGTCTCTCCTTATAAGGACACTAATCCTATGGAATCCGAGCCCCGCCCTACGACCTCATCTAACCTTTCTCACCTCTTCACAGGTCTTATCTCCAAATACAGTCGCATTGGGGGTTAGGGCATCAATATATTAATTTTGAGGGAACACAAACATCTCATCCATAACATTAATCCAGATATGAGAAATGTTTCTATCACAAAAATGATACCCAATAGGATGTTCCTCACCCTATTTTGTAGGGTCTCATTCAAGGTGATTAAATTCCACAAACATTTGATTGCTTTATTTGTGACACTGCACATGAAAAGCTTCACTTTCTGGATTGATCTACATATAACCGCAAAACTGTGCTAAGTCTGGTGATGGGCATGCACAGCAGGCCATGGAAGTCTGACCCTCCTGTTGCTGTCATGAGTAAAACTGAGCTCCAGACCCCTTCACCTCTGCCCATCAGCCAGGAGGGGCAGTTTCTCAGCTGCTGGTGTGTCCACCCTAATAACGGGCTGGAGGATGCTGACTTGACCAGGCTTTTTTCCCAGGGGTAAACATACTTGAAATGATACTCTATATACAATTAGACATTCTGCCACATTTAATCATTATTTACTTATTATAGTCAGCAAATATTTATTGTGCCAGGTGCTAGGGATAAAATGGAGAACCAAACAAACAGGGCCTGCCCTCATGAAGCTCACAGTCTTCATGTTGATACATTGCAAGTCTTTCCCTATGCCATGGAACCTTTTCTCCAATGATAAATTTTGTGCCTGTGTTGCCCAGTTGTTTGGAAGTCTTTCCTAATGTTGGACATTTATGATTTTTATAATAATCAAATAGCTATGATAAATAGCATTGTTCACATTTTTTTACTATTTCCTTGAGGTAGAGTCTAGGATCTTTCCTATTTTTAGATTTTAATATGGAGTAATCCCACCATCAATGGAAGCAATTTTTAATTGATACAAGATAATATCTTTTAAACATTTGTATAATGCAGAATATCTTTCTTTTACTTTCACAAAAAGAAGATGACATGGCCAGGAGTACAGTTGTTGAGACAGGATATTTTCTTCTCAAGCCTCAATGACTGATTTGCCACTATCTTCAGCCATTTAGCTTTACAGAAGAGACATCTGAAATCTACTTAATTTGGGCCCTGTTTAATAGTAACTTTGCTGTTGTTCTGCCTGGATGCTTCAAAGATTTATTTTAAATTATTCTTGCAATTAAGAGTTTGAGCAGTCTCTATTTTTATCTGTGATCCCCCTTATTGAACTTGACTGAAACACACAGGAACTTTTTGATCTGGATATTTAGCTCATTTTTCCACTAGTGAAATCATCAACAATGTTTCCCAATATTTGTTTGCTAGTTCTTAGATTCAAATCTCTACTCTCGGTTCTTCAGCTATGTCATCTTCTTTTGAAATATTTAACCTGGTTTTACTATTCACTTGCGTTATAAAAGTTCTTCCCAAATTTGTCTCCCAGCCCCCGATGTAATTTTCATCAAGTGTCAGCTCTGCTCTCCACTGCATGCAATATAGATTTTAATTCTTCTACAGAATTTCTCCCGATACAGAAATTCATCTTCATCTTATCCATCTCCTCTGTGCACCATTTTCCTTTCATTGAACTTTTTCTTTTCTTGTGATTTTCTGTGACTATTCCAGAGAAGCTGAATTCTCATGCATCTCATTGTTGATGCATAGTTTTCTTTCGTCTAGTTCCTCACGCAAAGCATTTTCATAATCTACTTAGGCCGACTTTTCAGCATGATGTTTCTTTCGCCTTGCTGTGGGAGTGTTGTATATGGTCCCTGTATAAGTTGCGTTTTTGTTGTTGTTGCTTTCTGTTGATTCCTCCAGGAATCAGAGATACCTGTGTAGATGCAACCCATGTTTGCCAAGGACCAGCAGAAGTTTTCAGCCCGCCGGCCTACTCTCTCTACACTCAGGAGCTGGTTGTACGCCTCTTTTGAATCTAGAGGATTCAATTACCAGTTTCTAGTAGAATTTTGTCCAGTGGAGTCTTTCCAAACTTCACATCCATTACCTGGTTCTTTTCATCATGGATGGATGAACAGCATAGAAAGCTGTAATTGTCAGTACAAAACACCACCCACATACACCCTACCCAATATTTTCTTATGGAAACAATACCACCTAGAATGCAATATGTTTCTACCAATTCTCCAGCCCCCAGGCTCTTTTCTGCCTGGTTGTTTTGTGAGGATCTGCATTTCCGACCCATGGAGAAACGAGACAGGCAGCCAGTTCTCTGCTCCAGAGAGTGATGATCACGCAGCGCAGTTATCTTACAATCGAGGAAGGAGACGCTGGAGGAGAGGGGATCGTCCCACCTGGAAGGGAATTACTTTTGTTGAGATTGGGCCATGGTTGCTTTTTCAGTCCAGGTGCCTCATCCTTATAGTTATTAGAGAATCGTTCCAGATCCTGGTAAGAGGATTACTGTTAGTCTTGTTTGTTTTTCTTTGTTTGTTTCCTTTGCTGTTGTCAATTTTGATCTTCCCACATCTTCACAGGAACTTGGAAGGTTTATACCAGGGGCTGCTAGGTATCTGCTATTTCAAACCTGCAAAATAGAAAATTTTAATTTGAAAGTCCTTTAACACAGATAAACACGTAAAGAATTACTTCATAGACCATCATGATTGGACAAAGGCTGTCAACTTTAAGCTACATATTAAACTAGTTACAGGTTGTGTGAACAAAGGGCATGCCAAACACCATCCAAAATCAGGTCTAAGTGCACAGGGCTCCCTGTTGTTCAGTGATCGGTCAAAGCCACAATGTTAGTGGCTTATGATTAAAGCAATAGAAATGTTTCTCTCCCTAAGGATTTATCCTTGAATGCTTTTGAAGACACCTCCTGACTATCACTTCATACCATACGGTAACTACTTTCGAGTTATGCCAGTTCTAAGAGAAGATTAAGGATTAATGACAATCTGCTGGATCACCCCCTTAACCATGCACACACAAGTACACACACACACGTGCACACATAAACAGTTAGCTGGGAGAACAAATTATAGTTAGTCACAGGCTCAATAAATGAGGCCAGAGTTATTAGCACATTCAATCCATTGCAAAACCCATGCCCCATAATATGCCCCCAAGAAACCAAATAAAAGAACCCCTTCAGGGAGAATTGTTGTTTGCATCAACTTTTGCCAGAAGAGAAGCTTGAAAATATTATGAGTCACACCAGGAAAGGTTTTCATTATGATTAAGTATTTTTAAAATAAAACATACCCAAATTTAAAAATAAGCAACAGCATTTATCATATTTTGTAAGAAAGCACAAAAAGAAGAGTATAACACCATAAATAAATTTTTCCATTCAAGTTTGCATCTCAATTCCTGAAACCCATTTAGAAAACAATAGGATCGGGCACATAGGAATAAAGGATCATTTTCCATGAGACTTTATTGCGTGACTACTTAATAATGTAATTGAAAGCACGACGGCAGCATAGTGCCAGCCTCCACAGCCACAAGATTATATCAAAATGATACAGAATATTTCATATCCTCTTTTATTTTCAAATATTGTAATAAATTCCATGTCAGATCATCAGGTAATGTTTATAACAATTAATTTCAGTGACTGGCTAAGCAATGACAGTCTCTCGCACAATGCATAATGCTGCACAAGAATAACTTCTCAGATGAACGAATGTTATTGTTTCTTCAGTTTTGTTTCTTTTTTATTTAATCTTCCAGAGCTAAAGGTCAGAAAATTATTAGAGTCATGCAGACACAAATAAAAGGAATGCCAGGCTGGCTGGGCCAGTGGACAAGTGGTTGAGGTTTGGTGGGCTCTGCTTCAGCGGCCCGGGATTGCAGGTTCAGATCGTGGGGTGGACCTACTCTGTTCGTTGGCCATGCTGTGGAGGCATCCCACGTGCAAAGGGTAGATGAAGATTGGCACAGATGTTGGCTCACGGCTGATCTTCCTCAAGCGAAAAAGGAGGAGGATCGGCAACGGATGTTGGCTGGGGGCGAATCTTCATCACTAGAAGAAAAAAGAAGAAGAATGTCAAAATAACGGATGCAAAACTTTTTTAAAAGAATAGCCTTTTATTTTGAAACTTTGCATGGGTTTTATACAAACCACATAAAAGACAGAATAAATGTTGGCCGAGTTCTGTGCCTGACTACATTGTGACACAAACATCACGGCCTTTTGAAGGGTTCCAGTTCTCAACCCAGGGCCTGGCACAATGTAGGTACTGAAAAGTTATTATAATTGATCGATTACTTTTCTTTTAGAAGCTTCTATTGAACAGGAAATTTTAAGCCACTATCCAAAAAGACTTTTATTGGAATTGTGTCTGTAAAATTTGTTTTCTTTCTGGCTATGTTGCCCTAAATTTACAAATGAGACAAACCAGACTGTGTAATATCATAGATGCTTCTAATTTGTGTTAGTGTCCTATTGCATACATTCATAAAGGCATATTATCTGCCTGGAGCCCTGCATTTTTGCTGTAGAAAGCCAGGGCAACCCCATTTAAAGTCTTTTAACCTATTCACTTCATGGTAGCAACAGTAGCAGAACCTTCTGGGCTTTGTAACATAATAGCACCCCTTTATCACACTGAATGGTTTATTAGAACCTGCTTGTACTGATGATTTAGTTATACCATGGTGAGGCCACCCCTTCAGGGCTTTCCACTCTGTTTGGGGACTCTTCTGTCATTTTACTGTTTAGGGGTTTGTTTGTTTTCTTGTGAAATGGGCTTTCATTTAATTTTAGCATTATTTACATTATTTATTATCCGGAGACAAATTGAAGACTAGGGGATTGGGAACAGTGCACCGTACTTCAGAATCACTCTGAAATCTGTGGCATTCCAATATCACTGAGACTATTCAGTCCCTCTGAAGTCATCACACAAAGTCTTGCTCAAATGTACACTGCTGTTTTCAGTTACAGAAACAAATAGAAAAATGATGCTTAACTTCCTTCAAAACTTGAATTTTGCAAATCCAACTGCTCTACTGTACTTGATGGGGTTTCAGACTTCGCTGAATTCCTTTGTCTTTTTCTTTTCTGGTTTCTAGCAACTGGGTATGCACAGGGCCAGAAAAGTTATCAGCCAGGACCCGGGGCTCTGATACCCAACCCTGAGTGAGACTAAAGCTCCTGCTCCATTGTCCTCGCTCTGTCTTCTGACTCCATCTAGAGGCCTGGAATTCTGCCTTGCCCCTTATTCTGAAGGCTGCTGAGTTCTCTGCCCCATTCTTCTTCTATCTCCCTCTAGAAAGAGTGACAGTGAATGGAACCTCAGCCCACAAGACCCCAGTGGGATCCGCTTCTTTTTGGCTTAACTCTCCGCAGTCTATTTTGTGAACCAAGCGGCTGAGGTTGGGCTGGTCCTGGCTGATCTTCCTCTGTCTAAAGTGGGCTTTCATTATCAGTAAGGTTTACCCTCACAAGACCTGAGGTATAAGGACAAATCTAATGACAGTAAAAATAAGTTTGAAAAAAATGTTATTTTTCCAAAAAAACATCACTTTTGTAAATTAATATTTTCACTGTGAAAAAGCATGATATTACTGAATTGATGTTACTTTGAGAAAAAGAAGAACATCATATTATAAATTGAATTTGGTAAGATAAGGATTGATTGACAGGTCTCAGCTTCCATTAAACCATAAGCATCAAAAATGCCTTCTTTTTCAGGCTATTTCTGAAATCAGATGGAAGAAAAGCATTTTTTAAATAGTAATTTAAGGGTCAGTCAGTATAACTAACAAAAACCTTGTCATTTTTAAATCAATCGACAAAACCCAAAGGCTAAAATCATGCCTGCCTTCATCCTTAACATCAGCAACGAGGTGAGACATTTAATTAGAAGTGAAATGCAATGATCAAGAAAACACAAAAAGGAAAACAACTATATGGTTAATGGTAAACAGCTAAATACATATCAAACTATTTCCCTGGTGACTTTGCCATGGATGAGGTTGATCTAGAGTTGGAGGCCTTCAACAACTCTTGAAATGGTAAAATTCTTTGAATATCTGGCCTTGTAGACCATTACATTCCAGTGTAAATTAGCAAAGAAAAAGGAAATTGATGGAGCTGAATTCTTCCAAATTTAGGCAGCCTGCAATACAAAGATACCCTTCCTAGTGACACGTCCAAATGAACGCCATCCAAAATCAAACCTCTGCATTTGTAGATCTTTCCTGGGTAAAAAGCTAATGAATAAATTCCATGACTACTTTTTTTCTGGTATGCAAATTTTCTTTGGCAAGTTCTGTATAACAAAAATCTCATTGAATTTAATGAAACCGATGCAACAGCCAAAAGTTAATACCATGTAGATGCCAAATGCTACAATCACCATTATTGTTTGATTGACTTCAAAAAGTAACCCACAAAATCTCCTTGATCTCTGGCTGAGTTTCTGGGAATTTCAGAAAAATTCCAGTTAGTGGCTTAATAGGATGCATTTATAGTTGCGTATTTTTTTCAGAGCTGGAAAATACATTGGCATTCGAACTGTTCCACAAATGATTTCTCTCCCAATATGGACTGATTACAGTCTGAAGTTTCATGCATTCTTTTAATAGCCGAGTTATAATTTAACAAAACGATAGAGTCAAAACATCTGATCCTCTGAACTCCATGATCACCTCACGGAGCCATAATCCCACTGAGAATCAATAGCATCCGATGTAAGAATCCGAACAGGATGCTGAAATAGCTTTCATTCTTCACTCACTAAATCTTGACTTGAAACATAAGTCAAAAGCAACTGGCAAAACTATGGAGGCAAGTCTGCTTTCCCCTATATACCTTCCAGTTTGTCTTTGGTCTGAGTTTAAAAAACAAAACAAAACTTGGCACTATTTTTTAAGACGAATAAAGTCAGATCTCACTCCTTAACAAAATAAATCCTTCCAGATTCCATAATGTCATGCAAATGGGCTTTCTTACTGGAGACAGCATTGACGTATGATACTAACTGCTTATTAAAACGAGGCCTTCAAAAGTTGCAGTACAAAGATGAAGAGATTTCCCTCCATTTCAGTGAATGTGACCTAGGTTTTAGAGAGTTGTATAATTCTAAGTAACAAAATGTATCAATCTGGCTTTCTCTGATTACTTTTGCTTTTAATGCTATCTTTACCGTCTAGCAGGATGCCTTGCCTGCAGCAGATACTTAGTAAATATTTGATAAATGAATAAGCATATAAAATGAATAGATGAAGAAATGTCACAGGTACCCTGTTGATTATTTAGTGGTAGACAGCTTTTTAAAAATTAGTGTCCTTGAAAAAAAGTTCCTTCAAATGCAGGGGATGTGATCTCCAAATATTTCATGTGAAAGTGGGAAACAGATTTAACTAAGCTAGCACATGAAAAAGAAATTGATCAAGCAGGAATCTAACCATGGAGAGCAGAATTTCTGGTTCAGATTTTTAAAATTCTCTGACTTAATAAAATATTTAGCTCCCATTTTTAGTCTTTTAAAGCAATGTAGATCTCACAGACCAATGACTCATTATTTATTTTAATACTTTCTCTAAGGTTTTAGGAGGGATGGAAAAGGAGGAAACCAAAAGCCACGCATGCCCTTTGCTTTCAGAGCATGTATGGGAGGCAATCAACGGAGACACAGAGAGTAGATTTCAACTTTCAAGTATCCCCCCAAATTGTTATTACTGCTGCCCCACCACACATACATGCACCACCCAAAGGATGGATTTGTACCACGCTTCAACCCTAGCCTGAAAACAACAACAACAACAACAGTATTCTCCAGTAAAAAGAAAATCGGCATCAAAAACCATATAAATAATAATTAAGAATGAGAGTTATGAATACAATGAGGAGTCTAGAAGTTACTCCTCATGGTAAGAATATGTAAGAATATTGATTTTGGAGACCGATCACCCTTCATTTCACTCTAGTGCCAACACTTTATAGTTGTGTGATCCTGGGCAATTTATTTAATCTCCAAGACTCAATTTTCTCATCTTTAAAGTGGACATAATACCAGCTCCATACAGTTGTTGGCAACATTAAATACTCAGGCACCAAGTAAATGTGAAATTTATATACTTCCTGCCTACTTATATAGGTACATGTGTATGCTGTTTAAGTAATTCAAAAATCATAATTTTTTTCTAAAGCTTGTATTCTTGTATTATTCAGAATGTCAAGGCAGAGAATGTGTCCTAATTAGGATATGTCTGATGGTAAACACAAACAAATTTATCTGGGCAAATGCAGAAGCTATTTATAAAATGGAATTTTGGTTTATTATTGAGACTATAGCATAACATTTAAAATATTTTAAATCAACTCTATAGACTTACCATATTATATTTTATTTCTACCTAGACTAACGTGTTATGATTAATTCTGAGCACCTATAACATAATCTTAAACTCTAATGTGACAAGTCAGAAAAATGAAGGACTTTTTTTTAAACCCAGCCTTTCATAATTTAAAATGTAACCTTTTGGTTTACATGATGCCTGCAAGCAGTGACATGGATGTTGACGACATTAATATCACTATTTCTGTCACTAAAATCTATAGCAAATACATTAGCAGCCACAAACGGAGGTAGTTTTTCAGAGAGCTAACTAATTGCATTGCTGCTGTGAACTTAGTTTTGCAGTGTTGATACATAAAAACGCAGAGCTGAGAAGGAAACATGAATCCTGGGAAGATATGTAAACAGGTTGATAACTACTTTTGAATCTCTGTGCTTGTGTTTAGATGACACATTGTGTTCTCATTATTGATATTATGCAACGACATTTCCCAAATGGTGATCAAAGGGACAAAGGCCATCTGTTTGAGACAGAAAAATTTACCCACCATCCTAAAGTAAAATCAGGAGCTAATGGAGCAGAAGAGTGGATGCTCTTAGATGCAGAATCTAGGATTAACTGAATTCTTATTCATTTTTAGTTTAGCTATATCTATCTTCACTCTTCCAACGTCCCACAGAGCAAAGAAATCTCCTGTGTTCAATACACAAATTCTTGGTGAGAACATTAGGGAATACAGTTAGGGATGGCCTATTAGAGAGGGATGAGGCTGGGATTCAGACACCAGCAGCCTCACCGGCAGAGCCACACTCTCAACCACCACTCCACACTGCTTTTGTATCAAAAGGCAAACTTACCACCTGATATTTCTGGGTAAGGAAGGAAACGTGATTTTCAATTCTGAGCAATCAATAAAAAACAATCACTACTTCTGTCATAAAGAATAAATACAACTCATTATAATATCTCTACTCCCTAATTTTGCCTTTTTTTAAAAAAAAACTAGGATTAAAAGCTAAAACTCACTTTCTTTACTCCATCTACGGTGAATCCCACATCTTTAGAACTGGAAAGAATTTCTTCACCACCTTCCTCTCTTTCTTATTCTGTATATAGGAAACAATTGAGGTAGGCTGATGATAAGCATTATGAGGGCCCCTTTCAAAGTCATGCGTTGGTTGGCAGCCCAAGACCCTGCTCCTGGCCCCCAGCTCATCCCACTGCCTGTCCCAGCAGAGCACCCCCAAGGACGTACATTTCCTAAAAGCCAATGTCCTCACACACCTTCAGAGAAAACACAAAGACAGTACTCACTAGATTTCATTGCCTTATTATCACCCAAGTTGTAAAAGAATAAAGACATTCTGTTTAAAGTGGCGTGCTACACCATTGGGCAATGGTCATAAATTCAACATTCTTCTAAGAATTAATCCAAGAATAGGAAAGGACAGACACACTTTTATTTGATAGTATAGCCATACCATTAAAAGAAGGAACTCTCCAAACAAAACAAGTTATTGGCAGTAAAATGTGGGGTTTCCCCATCAATTTTAACATCAAACACCAACCATATCAGGAGGCCCCAACTGCCTAGTCAAGAGGACAAAAGGACCATAAATGAGATGTTGTTAGAATTTGCCTTTTTCAATGGATCTCTTTCTCTTTTTATGCTCTGTTCTTTGTAATTGCCCAAACAACAAAACACCATCTTAATTTTGTATATTTGACTTTGTGATTAACTTGATTCATGTGGAACATAAAGGTGGAAGTATCTCACAGAACCTATAAGAAATCATTCACAGCTTCTAAGGTTATTTAAATAATGCTAATTCTAAATCCACACTTGTTATGATTTGCCCTAAGGTGCTAACTGAAAACTTAAGAAAACAGAAAATGACTCACGAATAATTGGCCATTTTACATTTAAGATTTAAAACTTAGAACAGTTGAGACTTTGTTCTTACCAATAATGTTTCATTTACTTGAAGCAAATCAAATCTAAGTTTGCTAAACATCGTACTTCATTCATCTCATGTCTATGTTGAAACAAAGGGCAAGGGTACTTGAGGTTGATACCATTTTGAAAAAGGGTTCATTTTTATTCTGATTCACAATGAATTATCAAAAATGGACATAAAAAATAAGAAGTCACCAAAAATGATGCAACTTAACCTTAGAAGCAGTAATGGCATATTTTGATAGATCTGTATTTTTCATGACTATTAATTAGAATATTTTATTGTATTCCACTCTTACTGTTGATCTGCAACCTATGTATGTTCCTTACAATTATACCTTGGATTTTGTTTTACAATGACTTGTGCCATATAGATCATAAAATCAGACTGTGAGAGAAGGAGAGGCAGGCAAACCTAATCGACATTTTAGTCTAATGGCAAAGACGTGAGCTTGGATCTCTCACTGACTTTCATTAAAGGTGTGATCTTGGCTAAGTTGCTTCATTGCTTTGAGCCTTGGCTTCCTTTTCTATATAGTAGGGAACAATAAAACCTACCTCATATGCTTATTTTAGTAAGGATTAAAGGACCACAGGGCTGGCATTCAACTTTAGTATTCTTCTCCTCATCTAATCCTCCCCTTTTTGAAATGGGACAATCTGAGCACTACGGGGAGAGAGGCCTCAGCAAAGGTCACCAGGTCTTCAGGTGGTGTGGTTGGGTCACCGTGGGGTAGTTCCCTTTATTTGTTTCAAGTGTGCCTTTATGCCAGGCTTTATGCTTATGCTTTTTGGAAAAGAGAGGGAAGTCTTTCAATATTGAAGACTGATTTGGTCCCTACTCTTGAGAGCTGAGTTCCCGGCTGCAGGAGAGGACCAGTCATCTTCCAGGGAATAGCAACAAGGGTCTATAGACCATGAGACCTAAACTATCTCAACACGTTGCCTCTGCTTATTTTATATGTCATAGCTCACCTCAAGAAGCCCCTCTACCCTGAAGTATCATCAATAGGGAAATGGGAGGGTTGGGGAAGACAGAGTAGAGAACAAAGCAAGAGTTTTATTATAGTCACTTGATTGAAGTGGGAAGACTTTGTATTTGTAGGTGGAGAGGATTCTGGGCAACCCACTGAGTTACATGCAGGCCTCCCACTTCCCTGTCTCAGCTCTTCTCCTAAGGTCCCCAGCTGACAACCTACGGGGAAGGAAGTGGGGATACACTTACACTGTTCTCTGCCACCTTGCTCTGCCTCATCTAGTCCTCCACAAGACTTCCATTCCTTCCTTGCAGCTCGGGAGAGCATCTCATTCATTCACATTAAGGTAAATGACTGATTTTCCACTTTCAATCTTCTGTGGCATGTTGCTTGGAAATCCAAATAAATCTCTAATGGATCACATTCCAGGCAATGTGAAGGAGGTAAGTTTTCAAGCGGTGTCTGGTCTCCATTTTGAAACACTGGGAGCACGATGAGTCTAGACAAACTAACTTTGCACAGAAAACGTGATTGCTGTGACGCCTCTAAATGGGAAGCTAGCCCTAGCCTTGCTCCCACCGGAAGGCTGGTCTCTTTATTTACAAAACTCCTAGGGCTCATGGGATTTGCTTTCTTTTAGCTCATTAAAACTTTTATTTCTCAAAAAAAAGGAGAAAAAGGCCTTCCAGCATTCCTTTCTCTGCTGGTAGCTCTTTAAGGATGCCACTCTCCCTTCTGAGTTCTGCTCCTTCAACATGGATTCCCAAAGGATCTACTGGTTCACTCACCACCCCAATTCTCTTCCTGACAGCCAGCCTACACTTCCTTATGGGAGTTCCCCAAGTCAGAGCTGGTTCACTTTGTCACTGTTAACTTATAGTGCCACAGGTGTATTTCTGAACAATTTAATAAGCATAATTGAATCTGTTATAGACCAAACAAGTCGTTTCACAAAATTCTATTCATTGGATTGCCTTCTACTGAGGGACACCAGTAATTACTCTCACAATGTGTAACAGTTAATCCAGGAATCCCTGCAAAGACAGAAAAATGATCTTGACACCTGTGTCTCTTTTCAAATTACCATATGATCTTTGGCTGAGAGCCAATGACATAGAATGTTTTAAAAGAGCTAAGTTTATTTTTGTTTTTTGGGGGTTTTTTTGTTTGTTTTTGTTTGTTTGTTTTGCTGAGGAAGATTTGCCTGAGCTAACATCTGTTGTCAATCTCCTGTGGTTTTTTTTTTCCTTTTTGTGTGAAGCGCCACCACAGCATGGCCACTAGCAGACAAGTTGTATATGTCCACACCCAGGAACCAAACCCAGGCCACTGAAGCAAAGTGCACCAAAATTAACCACAAGGCCACTGGGGCTGGCCTGTAAAGAGGTAAGAGATTTAAGAGGATTTTCCTATGATAAAGGTATACTTAAGATTTTCCCAGTTTCTTTTGGGAAGGGACTCTTTATCTGATAAACATGCCTTGTATCTACTCAGAAAAGAAAGACCAGATCCTTAGACGTATCCATTTGTTTTAGTGGCACTGTTATGCCACAGCAAGTTGAAAGGTTTGACTACTTATCTGGTGAGGGAAGAGTAAAACTTTTATTGCCATCTAAACATGGTGCTAATGTAGGTTAAAATGCCTTTCCATGCATGTTTTTGAGGTTTAACGTTAATGTGCAGTTTTATTACTTCATAGAAGGAAAACGAAATGTAGTGCTGAAAACTTAATACCCCCAATGTATCAAATAAAGGCCAAAAAAATTACATTCACGGAGAAAAGCTGTCACTGAGATGACAACTTGCACGTATTTATTTACATGAAAAAAACAGATTGTTCACATATTGTGGACTGCTTAGGATGCATGATCATTGCCGGCTCCTCTTGGAAATTGTGTATAATCTCAGTAAGCCAAAAACATTTTGATGAGTTAATGTTAGGAGAGGAGGCTGAATTTACCAGACCGGTTTATTAATAGAAGAAACACCTAGAGAGTTTTACATTGGTTGTTCCTCCTTGAACTGATCTAGTTTTTAAGTGAAATCTCTAACATCTGCTATTTAATCACAAACATATGATTAAGATGAGAGGCAGCTGGAGGCAAAGGAAACAAGCCTGGATGTGGTATCAGACAAGGCAGTCTCTGGTCCAGCTTCCACTGCTAATGAGCTCGGCCATCCTGGACCTCCACTTCTTTACATGCACAAGAACTGCTCAGACAAGATGATCTAGAAGACCTCTCCAGGGTGAAAGCTGCCATATATGTATTTGCCAACATTAAAGCTTCTGGGATGACAGGAAGTTATTTGGTGCCCTAAGTCACCCTGAGACTGAACACCGGCTTTGGTCTCCGAAACCCGTCTGGAGCCTCTGTTCACGCCTTAGCCTTGACCTGGATTTAGAATTTTTAATTCCTAATGTTATGATTCCCTTTGTACAACTGGGGGTCTTCAGAGCTATAGTCTTCTAAATCATTTCATAATAAGCCATTTTTGGCTTGCTCCCATTTTTAAATCACTATTTATGCTACATATGCTATATATGCTATTTATACTATTAGTGTATATATATATATATAATAATGACCATTATTCTTTCTGATTGATAACAATCCACAATATAATAATTTTCATTAAAGGTAAGTAAACAGATATATACAATAGTCTGAACACATTTGATTTTCTAATCATTAGAAAAAAATAAAGACACCCTTACTCTCCTTAAAGTACTTACGGAAGAGTATTAAAAAAACAAACAAACCATGATTTAATAAAAGAAAATGTTCTCTGACATTCCAGAGGAAAAGACCATTCCTAGGAAGACAAGGACGGATTTGGTGAGGTAGTTGTCTAAGACTGAATACCTATTTTAGTCTTTTAAACTACTACATTTAAGACTGTATTTTATACACACAACACACACACCAGGCTCTAGGATACAACGATCAAAACCTAAATTAAGGCAAAAAACAAAATTAAAAGTGCTGAAATCTTCGTCTTCTCAAAAGCAAAATTAAAAACTGTTACTTTGTTCCTCACCCTGACAATTTCATAAATAAAGTTTTAAAGTTCTCTTGGAAAAGATTAAAACAGCAACTGGTAGAATGAAAACAAGAGTGCCTTTCAAATTACTGTGAAAGATAAAATACAAGAGAAATTAAGCATTAAAATAAAAGTATAAATCCAGATTACTAAGGTAGACCAGGCAGAATAGAAAAATAAAAGTAAAAGGTCTAAATTCTCCCTTTACAAGCCAAAGACTCTAAGAAATTATTAAAAATAACAAGTTAATATTTTATTCCTTACAAGAAACATTTAAAAAGTAAAATATAACAAGAAAATATCATACACAAGGTGCATATGAAAGTGACAAGAAAAGGAGAAAGTGCAACTTTCTCCTATTCCCCCAAAAAACCCAGGGTAAATAATATTGACATCAGTGTTATGTGCAATAAGAACACATTCTCTGTCACCTCCTTGAAAGAAGAGACATCACATTTTGTAGATAGACCTGCATCCTATCACAGAATCTGGAATGTAATCAGAATTCAGAAAATATGAGTTGAATGAATAAGTTAATAAATTAATAATTATTTGTTTTGTTAATAAGACAAACATTAAATTGAGTAAGGAGGGTAATTTTATATTGATAAAAGTTACAAACAATAGGAAATCTCTAACAGTATTAAACTTTTATGATTCAAATAATTTAAAAATACCTTAGTAAATAACAGAAATGCAGCCTTGAGTTATTCATCTTCATAATCCTAGGGCTTTCTATTCTCTCTGATCTACTGTCGATATGCAATGTGCTCAAGTTCCATTCAGAAACTGTATGGCTAACCCAAATGACGCATGTGTGAGAAGAATTGGAGAAGAAGGCAGATGAATGCCACACAAAAGGATTGCTGCAATACAACCCCACTCTACAATGCCCTGTCTTGATTTTCCGTATTCTAGGCTCACCATCCAGCTCATTTACCCCATTAAGGCAAACCCAGGTTCTCCTAGATTTCGCTCTCAGTTTAGATACATTGTTTCACATTATTAATAAATATCATTAATAACCTTCCTTGTTTTACCAACACCTGAATTTGCACCCCCTTTTATGAACATTACCGCCACGATCATTGCTCCATTTTTCTGAAACTGCTTCATGAGCTAGTTTGTGAAAGGCCATTTTTCCCCTGCGAAACAGTTCATAAGCCATTCAAATTTAAATAGGGAAGCAGAGAATTGTTTTAAGCAACATCCATTTCCCCAAAAATATCCCAGTAAAATCAAAGGAAGGTTATTGGCAACCATGGGACTAGAAGAGTGAGAGATTATTGAAAACGAAACCAGTAATAAAAAAATGCAATAATGATCCAGGCAATAAGAAGTGAAGACCTTGACTCGCGCAGAATCCTAGGACTTGTACTAAGAAGTTGGAACAAATAATAAATTGGACTGGTGGGCTTGAAACACATTTGTGATTTCACAAGACAAGGTGATTGATAAGGTAGTGAGTTAAGGATTACTCCAAAGTTGCTAACTCAGAAGACGCAGTGGTTGATGACACCATTGACAGATAGAAGGAATCGTTGTAGAAAGAAGATAGAGCTTTGAGGGAGCAGATAATGGCTTCTCTTCTGGTCACCCTAATTGTGATATGGCATTTGGGATGAGAAATCTAGTAGGTAGTTGAGAGGGACTTGGTTTACATAATGTAGATAATCTGGTCACACTTTGGAATACTTGACTGAGTACCAGCCATAGGCAAGAAGTGATCACTGGAATAACAAGAAATGACCAGATTTTATGGTTGATCGGATCAGGGAGGAGAAGAAAATAACTCTTTTGTCACTGCTAAACAGCTGTTACGTTAGTGCCTATTTCAGGTCCTCCATGGAAATAGATGAGGACAATGCCCTGTTGACATGAGTGAAACATTAAAAGGCAAACCACGCTATAAAGAAACTACCATGTTCAAAATCTTTTAAAAATCTTGGTCATAAGCTACACAAACCAAAATAGCAATGCTAACAATGTAAAAGTAAATTCAGCTGAATTAGATCATTAATGACTCAGACTGGCATCTTCCCACTTTTAAATCTCACAAGATTCCTCGTATGTGTAAGCCACACTTTCCTCATACCCAGAGCCTTTTAGGCGTCCTCTATCACATCCGTCTGGCAGCAGAGCAGCAGCGTTGTGGATCATCGAGACAGGCTGGCTGGAGAGGCAGACCACTTGTGTCAAGGAAGAAAATTTAGAGAGTCAAAGGATCATAATTCTTATCCTCTACAGTAAAAATGGCACTGTTGATGATTTAAGCACTTTGGATGGTGCAATTCAGCTGGGATAATTATAAAGAATACCCCATTGTGGAATATTATTTCATAGGTCTGTAAATTTTCTGTCACTTTTCCTATTTCAGCTCATCTTACATATCAAAAAACTCAGTGTCCATAAAATGGAAGATATCCCATATAACAGTTATATCAAAAAAAGATCTTTTGTGTGAGATTACTTCCTAAAGTGCTGTTCAAACATAAGATATTAGTAGTTATTTTAGCCCACCACAGCACTAGTGCACATGACTCCAGGATTGAGAGTCCAACTCTTGTACTCTTTTGCTGGGCTCTTGGAAATATCACACCGAACTCAAAAATATTAGATAGAAGACAATAGCCCAGAATTATGATCATTGCTCTAGAGTTACTGAATTTAATTCTTGCTTCAAACAGGAGCAGTAATAAAACCAACTTTGAATTCAATACTTCTTTTCTACACACCATTAGCTCCTTTCAAATTTCATCTTTGACCCTGAAGTACAATTTCAATCCCTTCTTTTGGGTGGTCACATAAGTATGCCTTCTGAATTACCTTCTTTATCATTTTGTCTGAGTTTCTACCTGAAACATAAGTTTGCTTCTGGAGACGAAATGCTGACTGCTAAAATGCATAAAACTGACGAGCAAATTGCAAGGATGAAGTAAGAATAGACACTGTCTATTTCATTTTAAGTAGTTTAGTTTAATTCTAGTTTTAGTTTTGATGGTGTTTGATTAGTCCTTTCAAACCTTGTTCTTTGCAAGCAATATAATTCAAGGAGGAAGTACAAAGACATTGAACACAATTTGTTTTCCTTAGAAAATAACTATGTGTTTAGTCTGTTGCCATAAAACGTCTTGACTTGTCTTTTGTTGTTTTTAACGTTTTAAGCAAAAAATCTTCTCCCCTATTCTTCAGAGTGTCTTCCAAAGCACAACACTACCCAGATGCATATATATTTCTAGGAAGAAGCAACAAAGAGTTTTAAAAGTCCTTTCACCACCAAATGTAATCATTTTATTTATTACCTGTCCTATTTGTTTCAACACAGTATTTTTAGAGCCTCAACACTAGATTGTTCTATATCTGTAGGTTAGTGCTCTCGTGTATCTAGAATTCGTAAGTTTTTCCAGCAAAAATGAAAAATGGGTCTCTCCATTCTTTCTTTTTTTGGGGGGGGTGGCCCTGAGCTAACATCTGTTGCCAATCTTTCTCTTTTTTTTTCTCCCTCACCAAAACGATGGTACATAGTTGTGTATCCTAGCTGTAGGGCATTCCAGTTCATCTATGTGGGATACTGCCCCAGCATGGCTTGATGAGCGGTGCTAGGTCTGTGCCCAGCATCCAAACTGGCGATCCCCAGGCTGCTGAAGTGGAGCGGGCAAACTTAACCACTACATCGCCGGGCCAGCCCCTCCATTCATTTCTTAATGGTAAAAATTAATTCCCACATTAAGATAGGAAAGAAGCAACTTGATAGACTAGCTCTTTTACTTTAATTCTATTCTCTGCCTTGTGTTAATTTTCAGTGCTTTGGGGCCTAAACAATTGAATAATGAACAAGCTAAGTGATCTTTAGCAAATGAATAAATTCTTTCCTCAATAGTTTTGACTACAGGTTAGCTCTGGTGGGTGCTCCATTCTCTGTGATGTTCTAAGGAGACTGTGTGGTCTCTGAGACGACAACGTATTTGGTAAAACACGAACGGGTAGAACATAATCACGTGTGATTATTTGGCATGGAGTGGTGGATTTGCAATTTGTCAATTTAGGTAATCGGAACTACGTTTCCCAGGATTTCCTTATCTGCTGAGTTCTGCGTTGGGAGTGGAGCATAGGAAACAATTTGCACAAGATTTGGTAGGGGAAAGTGAAGCGGCAGCCATATTCTGTATCTGCTGTGAACTGTCCGTGGGGGCACCGCGTTCTGTTTGCAGAGCACACGTTGGTGTTGCAATGTGGCTCAGCTGGTTGGCTGGGAAAGCAACCAGGTGCAGCTCCTTACCTCCTTTCTACTCTCCTCCTCCAGCTTGTCCCACACCTGGGGCTGGTGCATATTTAGCTCCATAAAGAATACTTCCAGCTTCTCCTGCAGGTCGCTCCCGTCATCAAAGATGGAGGCTGAGAGGCGGTGAGGGAGGCAAGTGGGCTGCCACTGAGCCTTGCGGGACTTACTTCAGCCTTAGGAGTTCTAGTTTGCCCAAGCTCCTCCCCACTTCGCACCCATCTTTTCTTCCTGACTGGCTGCCGGGAGTGGGGACGGGATGCTCCAGGTGCCAGCACCGGACACTGAAGCAACAGCCTCACATGGACACTTAACCAGCTCCTACTCGTGCTCCTCTGATCCAACTCTGCGTGCTACACACTGCAATTGTCTTCTTCATGACTTTCCTCATTTGTTGTTTACTTTGCTCCTTCCCCTGCTCTCTGCCTCTCAAAAGCCTATCTAACCTTACAGGAACGGTTCAAGTCCCACCCTTTGCAAGAAGCCTTCCCTGGTAGTTACAATGAAAATGAACCGCTTTCTCCTACCAGATCCCCAAGTGCTTTTGCTGTATCTCTCTTCTGACGCTTAATGCATCCTGCGTTGTGTGGCAGTTCTGTGTATGTCTCCCCTTGTGAATTCCTTGAGGGCAGCAGTGATGTTTCACTCGCATTTGTATCCCCAAAAGCTACCATCGCAAGGCCTGATGCAGGACTGGAGTTCAGTAAATGTCTGTTGACTTGAAGTCTGGTTCGCTTTGCTTTATCTTCTGGCCCTTTTGGGCACTGCCCGGGCTGTCATCATGACTGTATCGAAAAGACAGCTTTACCCTTCTGGGCGCTCTGTTCTTGTTTTATCTATTTATATGATGTGTTTATACATAGCTCCTGCATTATGCCAGAAGCCAAGCACTTTGGTGATACATTTTCTATCAGGTTAAATGTTTGGCGTTCTTTTCGAGTGGAAAGGCTCTCACCAGATGTGTTAAGAGTTTTCTTTTGAAACTTTGTCGTGAAAATAAATGGAGTAAATAACTGAATCTAATAAGGCACCATGTCATTCATACAGCAAAGTTCCCAGCAGAACAAACTCTCGGGAAACATGGTTGAATGAAAAATAAATTTATTTTACTAATTAATAAAAACCTAACAAAGGGACAAACTACCAGGTGTAGGTATAGCATTACCATTTTTAATGACATGACTTGAAACTCTCCCAAAGAAATATAGAGGGGGCCTGGCCCGGTGGTGCAGCGGTGAAGTTCGCATGTTCCACTGCTCGGCGGCCCAGGTCCGCCAGTTCGAATCCCGGGTGCAGACATGGCACTGCTTGGCACGCCACGCTGTGGTAGGCATCCTACATATAAAGTAGAGGAAGATGGGCGTGATGTTAGCTCAGGGCCAGGCTTCCTCAGTAAAAAGAGGAGGACTGGAAGTAGTTAGTTCAGGCTAATCTTCCTCAAAAAAAAAAAAAAGAAAAAAGAAACATAGATAACTTGTCTACCTGGATATAGGCATAGCAGCACGCAGGAGCTTCCTTGCCTTTGTGTTGAGTTTGTTCTTCATCTTTGTCTAGAGTTTACTGTAAGCTATAGTTGATAATGAGCTGTAATTTATGGTTTACACAAAATAGTAATTTTTTTTTACATTTCCAAAAATAGAGAAAAGCCACAGAACAAGTTGTGGGTGGAGTGTCTAAGGAACTATTGTCACACAGATCTGGATGTATTTTCCTTGTCTAACATCTAGGAAAGAAAGCATCAAGAGTAGTATCTTAAATATTTTTCTAATAGTGCTAAATATATAAAAATTTTATAAGAACTTTTTCAATTCCCATCCATCTATGAGCTTCTAGAAAAACTTGCTACGTATTTCCCTAGGAAATGGGTCCAGGTTTGTCTTGGAAGTTTTAAGTTTTAATATTTTTCCCCAAAGCAAGCTTTATTTATAAGTCTTGAGGAACCAAATGAAAGTCTAATATAAAATAAGAAAAATTATCTATTATCTCAGTAAGTAAATTGTCAGGATACAACTTCTTCAGGGGAAAGCTAGTTTTTTTGGTTTGTGAGGGGAAAAAAGAAAGAAGGAAAAGAGACTCTAAAAATTTTTGAGTGATTAAAAAGCAAAAGTTCTGCTTAAATCCTTTCTTTGTGAATAAAACTAGGACCATAATAATTTAGCTAAAATTAAAAGTTTCCTGGTTTAACTTGTGTCCACTTCGATGCGTTACCTATAATGTTACCTCTAAGAATGTCCCTGGCTGTGCTTTATATCTTTTAAGTTTATCATGATAGTATAGGTGTCTTCACAAATATTGCTTTTGTAATCCAAGCACCATAGCATTTCTGTTGCCTTCTTATCTAACAAATTATTCAGCGAGTTAAAATTAAGAAGAGTCAGCAAGGATTTTGTGAGTCATTGGTTCAACGAAGCTTCCTTGAGCAGTAATGAAGCATGGACTCTGGTTCACAGTGTAGGTTCAGGGCACAGACATAGACTATTAGCATCGAGCATGTCACAGGGGCTATACTTGAAAGTCTCCATAGACATCAGGAGGTCAGGAAAGATAATAATGAAAGGTGTGTGTCTCAATTAAGCCTCGAAATATCATCAATGTTTATTAGACAGAAAAGAATCTAGGACAGGAAAAAGGGCTCATACAGAGGAAGCTGAACAAAGCTTGAAGTGTGGAACTCTCTGATGCGATACAGGAAATATCAGGTATGATTGGTGCTTGTCAGGGAGGAGGAAGAAAGTTAAGAGATGTGTCATGGGCTGAATTATGTTCCGCCCAAATTCATATATTGAAGCCCTAACCCCTTATACCTCAGAATGTGGCTGTGTTTGGAGACAGGATTTTTACAGAGGTGATTAAGGTAAAATGAGGCTATTAGGTGGCCCCTAATCCAATATGACTGATGTCCTTATAAGAAGAGGAGATTAGGACGCAGAGAGATGCCAGGGATGCTCGCACGCGAGGAAAAGAGCATGTGGGACACAGCGAGAAGACAGCCATCTGCAAGACAAGGAGAGAGGCCTCAGGGAAACGAACACAGCCTACACCTTAATCTTACATGCCCAGACTTCAGAGCTGTGAGAAAATGAATTTCTGCTGCTTAAGTCATACAGTCCATGGCACGTTGTTATGTCAGCTCTAGAAAACTCATGCAAGATGAGACTGAGGAGGGAAGCTGGAGCCTTTCATGGGAAACCTCATACATCCTGAAAAGTCTGCACATACTTCAGGCTATGGGCAACTTTAAATAGTTATAAGTTAGAAACTAGCAGTATCTTAATGAGAAATTTTATTTTATAAAAATATACTCTGATGACCATGTACAGATGGAAAACATGAACAAACCAGAGTCAAGTGATAATGAGGGCCTCGTGGAGGCAGGAGTGAAGGATAGGGAGAGGATGGAGCTGATGTGAGAGATGCTTCAGATCCAGACTCGGCAGAAGCTGGATCCAGAGCCGATGTCATGTTTCAGCAATGAGAATGACATTCAGATTTTCTTCATTGTTGAGAGCTGCGGTATAGGAACTCAATCAGCATTTATTGAATGAATGAATGAATAAGGGTTAAATGAAAAGAAAAGCCAATTATCTTGTTCATTAGATGTATACCTGAGAATCAATCATGCTATTCCAAACATGATAACATTCTTACTACTACCCTTCACAAATTACTATTTTCCATACACTGAATATGCAGATAACTGAGTGTTAACTCTAAATATACAGGTACAATAACCATCCATTCTTGTACGATTTATACATTGCCAGCTTTCCTATAACATATGTTGATTGATTGCTAAATAGATACAAAACTATGTGCTAGTTTGGTTCAGGAGTCTTGCTATAAAGTAACATGGAACAGACCTCTGCACTAAAAGAGCTTTAAAAAAATCTCCGAACAACAAAACCTTTAATTTTGGAATTGTATGTAGCAAGGCAAAAGGCATTACAAAGTATCAGAGGGAAAGTGCGGCTGGTGTGGAAAGGAAAATGTTTATACAGATGATCCATCTGGGTAGCATGGAAAGAGAAATAGACATCCTCTCATTTACCAATTTTGACTGAGAGCTGGAGTTGGTGAACTGTAGTCTAGGCACCAAACCCAACCCATGGATTGTTTTGGCACAGCGTGTAAGCTAGGAAGGGTTTTTATGTTTTTTAATGGTTGGAACATATCAAAAGAAGAATCTCTCTTGATATGTGAAAATCCTATGAAATCCAAATTGCAGTCGTGTTCGTTTATGTTTCCATATTGTCTGCGGCTGCTTTTGTACTACAAGGGCAGAGATGAGTAGTTGGAGCAGCCCGTATGGTCTGCCAAGCCAAAAATATTCACTACGTGGCCCTTTACAGAAAAAGGTTTCCAATCACTGTTTTAGAGCAAGGAAAGTAAGATGAAAGGCTTAGATTTTTATTGTCTTTTTACAAACACTGCATCCCCTGAGCCCTACAATGACATGGGGATGAGCATCCTGCAGACAAGACGTGCACATGGCTCGTGTGTACATCCGTCAGGTTAGCATTTTACAGGGTGTGCTCCATGGAAATTAAGTCCCAAGGAATGATAAAGCTTGTCACATGAAAACAAGGAGTTTCTGAAGAAATAGTAACTTTCGGAGAGGCTGAGTGGTGTTTCAAGTCTTTAACGTGCCGATGTAAATTGTGAATCTATGAACGTTTCTCAAACATGTTCTATGCTGGCATTATTTTCTACTCCACCCCACTCTCCAGCATGGGAGTATTATGCCACTATTAGGCACCAAATAAAACTATTATGCCTTGAAATAGAATTTGGGGAATGCCAACCATGTAATACATGATATTTTACCAAGAATTTGTAATCTCAAAAGTTGCATTCTGATACTAACGTTGCCAACACATATCATATACTTGTTAATGACCTGAAAGAAGCAAATTCTTGGCGAAGAAATATAGTTTCTGAAGACAGAGAAAGTCTGCAGGAATTAGTACTGCCTGTTTAAAGCAGACCAAAAGGGTTTAATGTAGCAGAAAGCCAAGGTAGGCAGGTTATCAAGCACTACACATTTCACTCCAAGCCTCTAATCAGCAGGACCACTTGGAAAAACAAACAGCCTGCGAGGGATAATCACCGCTTGGAAGTCAAGTAATGCAGAACATGGTCCCTTTGCGTGACTACCACAAGTCGCTGAATTGGCTCCTAATGGAGACAGCCATTGAAGCTCTTAGAATTATCTCACTTACTGATTTCTACCGTTTGGGATTATTCCTAAAACTTTAACTTCTTTTCTTGATTTTATATCATGGAGAGAAGTGCTGACAAATCAGAGAAGAGAATAATAAAATACACTGCCAAAAACAAGAAAAGAAGTGTTGCCAGTTTGTCGAATGGTTTCCCAGCGTTCAGTGCTTTTGATGACTTTGCTACATACTTTACCGGCTGGTTTAGTTCACATTCGCAAAGAAAAGCTCACGTGCCTAGAAAGCATCAACCACGATATTTTTGTGAATGGAGGATTAAATCAGAGACAGACCTACTGTCCCCCCAAGTGTTTGTCCGCAAGCTGCAGGGTGTCTGGACACTTCTGGGGAGTCCAGGAGGGTGCGTGTAAATACATACAGGAGATCTGCATTTATCCAGCTGAGGTGACCCTGAAAGGGGGTTTAGTTATAGCCCTTTGATATACGTTAGGCTTTCTCGACAATCTGAATTTCCTGGAAGAGTTTCACCCCTTAATCAAGAAAGAGAAAATCTATAAACAAAGATTTTCCTTATGAAAGAATAATAAGACTAAAAACTGCCCTTATCTTAGGGCTGTTTGAGGACTAAATGAATTTTAAAAACATATATATACATGTTTATATATATGTTATATATTTTATATATATCTCTCTCTTTGTGCATGGCACAAAGTAAGCCCTGTAGAAGTGTTATCTATCATCATGATCAAAGAAATTTCCAGTAAGAAAAATCTTAATTGCTCATGAACCTAAACTGTTCTCTGGTAATTTCTGATGTTTATATATTCTGAATAATATTATTAAGATATGGTAAAACAATGTAAAATGGACAAAATGTGTCATCTTAGGTGCTAGCATTTTATAGGTTTCCGTATAAAATCTAAGGACTGGTTGCTAAGATACCTAAGGAAAATGATCTTCAGAAAGTTCTAGAAGAAAACTCAAAGGATGTGGTTTCCCTCAATGTATCCCAGTGACCTTCCTCTGGCACAGACACTGATTTCTATTTGGCATCTAATTCATCATCAATTCGTATGACCTGACTGTGACCCATGGGAGAGCAAATCATTATGTTACATTTTCCCTGGACACAGACCATGAGGGTAAGTAGCTCAAGCTGGTCATGTCAGGGTGACTCTCAGGACTTGAGGACACCACTGGAAAAGTTACTTTCTCTTTGCTACAGACTTGAAGGTAGTTAGGCTTGTGCTGTTGCAGCCATCTTGCCACCATGAGGAGAGAGCCTGTCTGAGAGTGAAACCATCCAGGGGGAAGACAGAGCTGTGAGGTGGGGAGAAACTGAGTTCTGATGGCAGCTTTTGAGCTCCTGGAGCAGACTGTAATTAAATCTAGCCCTACGACAAACTTTTGAGTAAAATGAGCCAATGAATTGTTTTTTCTTAAGCCACTTTGGGTAAATTACAAACAAGAGTTCTAGCTGGAAGAATAACCAAAAAATTAAGCATCACAGCCTCACAGAGAGGGGTCATGGGCTTTTACTGATAAGGCTTTAAGAACAGTTCAAATGAACCTTGTGTTCTATTAGGAAAAGGAAGCAAAGAAACTACCTGGAATAAAGAACCTAGCATGGGCCTGGCATTTTATATTTGTTAAAGCATCTTACCCATCTGGATTTGATATTAGTATTTTACTCCTATTTCTGACTTTCAGAGTAACACCTACAGATCTGAGCTGCCTGGCCTCTGCCTGTCTGCCCCCAGGTTAAAATAGTTAGGGTCACTTTGTGTTTGTGTTTCCCTTTTGGGCTAACCTTGGCACACATAGTGACAGCCAGAGCCCAACGTTTCCTCTTTGCCCTGTGGTCACAAAGAAGTGAAAGCTCATCTCAGAAGACATTGTTGACTATTCTAGACATACTCATTTATGTAGCCAAGAAATACTTCTCGTGGGAAGCTATTCTATGCCAGGTACTGTTGGCACTGGGGGTACAACATGAGCAAACAGACGTGCCTGCCTCCCCTCGTGGAGCTTACATGCTAGGGGAGGGGGGCAGAAAATAAACGAGAAGAACAAATACCATCTAGGTGTGTTAAGTGGTGAACTAGATGAAAGGGAGCAAGGGCTTACTGAGATGGGTAGAAGGATGGGTTATAACTTTACACAAAGGAGATGGGGGAAGCCTCACCAGGAAGGTGATGTTCAAGTAAAGACCTTAAGGAGGTCATAGAGAAGAGCACTGTAAGCAGAGACCAGCAAGTACAAAGGGTCCTGGAGCGAAAGCATGCTCTAGGAACAGATGTGTGCTCTGGTGACAGCAAGGACGCCAGAGCACCAGTGTGAGGAGGGGCAAGAATGATGGAAGGTGAGATCAGAGTTAATGGCGTGGGGAAGTGAATGGTAGAAGGTAGCAGATTCAGTAAGGCCATATAAGATATATGGATTTGAGCACTTTATTTTTCTAAATGAGTGGAAAACATTGAAAGTTTATGTAGAGTGACATGATCTGACTTACACTTTAACAGGATCTCTCTGATGTTAGAAACAGGAACACCAAGCAAGAGGCTTTGAGAGGAATCCCAGTGGGGAATAATAATGCCTTGGATCAGGATCTTAGTGGTAGAAGGGTTAAGAGTTTGCCAGATTCTGGTCGAGCTAATACGAAAAGTTCTGACACCAGAGAGATCACGCAGGGAACTACGTGGCCGAATCCTGGGTCACTCCTCGACCCTCATGCTGTGCTCCAGCCACCTTGACCCACAGACCTTTCCCCTGGTGTCCTGCGCTTTCACCCTAGCACATGCTAACCCTTAGTCCCCATCATGACTCAACCTTGAGGTCTCCTCCTCCAAGAAGGCTTCCCATGGGCGTGTGGCTCTCAAAGCCTTCGTGAAACTATTTTTTATTTACTTTTCTCCCCCCACTAAACTTCAAGCTGTTGGAAATTAGGATCTGTGTCTTGGTCAAGATAATATCCTAGTGTTTTGAACGGTGTCCGCCTTAAAGTAAACACTCATAAATCTGTTTAATGAATGAAAGAAATCACACTTTCATTCAGCCTTTTTAATTTTCTGAGTTGCTCTTCCTCATTTGTAAAATGAAATACCTTCCTTACTAATTTCGATGAGGTAATACATATGTGTCCAAGATCCTGGCAGAGAAGAGGAGCATAGGTATTGCTATAATTCACCAATTTTCAGTTTATATAGCTAAAGGAGGCTTCACTATTTTTTCTGAATTTCGCTAACTTTTGAAAAACAATTTTTTCCACTTTTTACTTAAAGTGCCATTTTACCTTTTTTAATATTTGCTTTACTTTTTAAAATATTAGCCAAAGGTTAGGGAAACAACTTTGGATTCAGTGAGAAACAAACTCAACATTTACAAAAGCTTTGTTTATTCAAACAAAAACAGGTCTGCGACTCCCCCCAGGGAACCTGGGCGCTGACCTCATCTACTTTGCTTTCCCATCGCTACGTCCCTCAGGGCCTTGAAAGGAATTACCAGCTGCCTTGATGGTCCTGCTTACCTGGTGTTTCTGGTCTAATGGAAGAGTGATATTGAAATAACAGCAAAGTGCATTTTTTTTCATTTTTATTTTGATAGCTTAATATTTTGAGGAAGTTTTTCTTCCTCTTCTAGAGAAGTACCATCTAGGAACAGCAAATTGAAGGCTTAAAAGAAAAAAAATACATGATTCTCCTTGGAAGAAACCAAAATGATGGTTACTTTAAATAATGGTACCTTCCAGATACTGGGGACTTACGATATGGGCTGAGCAGGCCCTAGGACGAATGAATTTTCTCATTTACTTCCTTCAAGCAGTCTGTGAAACGTACACTAGTATCATCACCATTTTGCATATAAGGACTTGGAGACTCAGGGTGGGTAAGTAGTAATTTGCCTAAGATTATACACCCTGTAAGCAGCAGGGTCTGTACACTAATGACTGCTTGATGCTCATGTCCCTTTAGAAGCGTGTGTCCATTTTTGTATTCTCATCTCCTGAGTCTTACTTGAGGCCCTCACCATCTCACTCTTCAAGCGTTGCTGTGGACTTTCTAACCAAAATGAAGGTGAGAGAAAGTTCTAGAAATCCCTTTCTTTTTTTCTTTGTTCATCATGTAGACCATTCTAGAATAATCTTCTTAAAGCACTGCTTTGATCTTCCACCTTCCCTACACATAAAACGTTGATGACTCTCCTTACCCACAAAACACAGGTCAAATTCCTTTGACATTCACAGCTCTTCCCTCTCTGCCTTGGCCTACTTATCTGGTCCTTTCTATCAGTTGGTGCTCACACTCAAGGCCACAGCATCAGATTCTGCACTGAAAGCTGCTCAGCTATGTGCAGTGACCCTGCTTTAAAGGGCCTGAACACTGGCCCATCTGTCTGCTCTCCATTTTTCAAACGTCCCTTGGGCTCTCCAACTCCATTCCCATTTCATCTCTCTTGAATGCCTGTTACCACCATTTGTCTATCCAGATCTTATCATATTCAAATGATTGCTCAAGTTATTCATCTTTGATTATGTCTTTCCTGATCACCTTGGTCAGAAGCAATTTCCCCTTTTCAGCATTCAGATAAAATTTGTTTTGAACCATGTATATGGTGCTATTCTCATATTGCTTTAGATAGTAATCTGTCTAATCTCTTTAACTAGATTTCACTCATCTTGAATATAAAGAATTGTAAGAGTCAGGATAGGTTAGGTTATGGTGCATTAACAAAAAATTCAGTGAGTACAACTGCAAATGTATAATTCTGTTTTATGCTACGTATCTATCAGCTCTGAACTTGGCCTCCGTGGCATCATCCTCCACCAGGTGGAAAGCAGCCATTTACAATAGCTAGAGGAATATGAAGGTAAATTGAACACTAGTACTCAGAAATTCTATCCAGAAGTGATACATAACACATGTTACATTTGTTCAAAGCTTACTGTGCAAACCAAGTAACCAGTCAAGGATAACTTCAAGAAGAATGGGGACTTTCAAATGCACCATGGTCCTGGAAGAGGAAAAATAGAACCTTTATAGATAGAAATATAAATAGAAACTCCCCTAAGGACTGCCACAACCATCTTAGCACCTATGGGCACTGCAAGAAGTAAGCCTTTACCTACTTCTGCCTTCCAGACATGAGCAAGACCATCTTTTTGTACTTCTCTACCACAGTCAGTGAATAAAGACGGGACTGAGAAAGCAAGTACTTCCCCTGCTCTGGCTCCAAGTGTCTCGTAACCGTTAAAGCATAAAGCCAGAATGACAAGACAATTGTGCCAGCACAACCCTAGTTGCCATATGACTGCCTCACACACAACCAACATGGTCTGCTGAGAGTTGAAAGATGGGATCTTGCTGATGTCTCAGCTATTAACAGGTGCAAAATCTCAGTGGTATACACAGATAAGCGTATGTTTCTTGCTCATACATCTGTAGGCTGCTGGAATTTAGCTGATATGGCTGGCCTCAACTGCGTCTAGGTCTAAGCTTCTGGTTGAGCCCAGCCTGTTTTATGTGTTCCCCATCCTCTTGGAATAGCTACTCACAGCATGCTCTCCTCATGATGAAAGGGCGGAGCACAAGAGGGCAAGCCCGATCTGGCAAGCACAGTCCATGTCTCTGCTCGGCTTACATCTGATGGCGGCCATTTGACCACAGTCAAACACATGGCTGAGCCCCAAATCAAGGGGTGGGAAGGAAAACTCTATCCACCACGAGACAAAACAAGTCGCAAGGCCAAAGGGAGAGGAGCTATAGTCTTCCCATGGATGAAGTGGGGGGAGCATGAACATTTATGAGCCATGATCTAATCTACCTGCCTGATGTAAAAAGAGGAGTAAACAAAACATGAGTTTTATGGTAACATTTTGGATGCTCATTCAATGCTTCCTGCAGGACTTCTCCAACCCCTAAGAATGGATGTGCACTTAGTGTAGACCTATGGTCAAACTCGGTATTTCTACCTCTCAAACTACATTTTTGAAAGTGAATTGACTGATGTTGTCCCACTGCCAAGGACACAAAGAAAGTGTTGGGGCACTAGAAGTCAGAAGTTAGAAGTTAGAAACTCCAAGCATAAATTATTTGAAGCATGTATTTCAGGTGTGATGTGCCAGTCATTGGTGGCAGCACCAGTGTCACACAGCTCTAGCAAGAGACTGTTAATTCAGGGGATGTGGGCTATAACAGGACTCTTGAAGGGGAGTAGGCTCTTCTTGTTTTTGCCAGCAGATCAGGGAGAGAGTCTCAGCATTCCCACCTGAAGATGCACTGGAATAGCTACCTGATTGTATAGGGTGGCACCTGCTTACATATAGAATAACAGGCTGCAGGGTATTAAATTTATAGTGAAGCAAAAATGGCCAATATATTTAGAATAATAGGGACCACGGAGAGGAATAAAGAGGACCGGTTCAAGGAAATATTAGTGAAAATCAGACTGTAGAGAAGAGTCTTAGGAAAAGAGAATGATACGGAAATTGTCTAAAGTAACCCATCTGGACAACTCACGTTTATGCAGAAGGTCCAAGAAAATTAAGTCATTCTAATGTTTCTGGACACAGAATTTAACTCAAGGGAAAACCACACTGGTACACACAGGAGCAGTCGAACTGCAGTTTCTAACTTAACTCAGATGTGCTGGTCTGAAAACAGCAGAACTGCAGGGTCCGGTGAAAGAGGTGAGAAAAAGGAGCTGGGCTCGAAAATTCCGTAGTGCTGATTGTGATACTAAGCATGCAGCTTTCTACCAAGAGAGCATGATTTATATCCCCCAAATCGTATACTCTGTGCTAAGGTAAATTTTCACTTTCTTGTCTAAACAAATGGCTAGGATGTTCTGGCGTGGATCTTGCCCCACAAAAAAAGGATGTGAACTAGTCATGAAGGACTGGGCTGACCTCCCAGGGACTAAACGATGCCTTCTCTCTTCAGTTCTTCAGCGGTGGAAGTGGAACTAAGCCTGCGAATGCTGTTTACTGCTGTCCTGAGGGCTCGCACCATTTGCCTTCAACAATAGCACAGTCCAAGAGAGCTCTTTGCTGATGGGGGAAATGTTCCATATCTGTGCTGCCGAAAAAGTAGCCACTAGCCACATGCGGCTATTGAGTATTTGACAAGTGGTTAATGTGATTTAGAAAATGATTTCTGGTCTTATTTAATTTTAATTAACTTAAATTTAAATAGCTACATGTGGCAAGCAGCTACCATATTGGATAGCACAATTCTAGCCTTACACAGTCCTCTGAGCCTCTACGCTCTTAAGTACTCAAAAGCAGCTCAAATGGCCCCCATTCTGCAAACTCACACTCTCAGAGCCAATAACTGAATGCCAAGGAGCAAAAGGCAGTATCTTAGCAGCAATCTCAGTTGTCAAAAGAAAAAAATTCTGCTTCCGGGCAGACATCTGACTGTGTAACCGTTGCAGAGAGACAATTTAGTTCAGAATTATGTGCCACCCTGACTCTACCTGGCAGGTGCCTTCTGTGCTGGCTTTTCTATCTGCAAACTTGAGAAAGATGACAGGGTTTTAAATGATTAACTCCTCTGGGCCACATTACTTAATTATACAGTACGTCCAGGGATGGGCACATGGGTCTTTTATGGTAAATGATATGACGGTCTTAAAAACTCATTAATATGTCATTAACCAAGCAGACATTTACTAATTAAACAATTAGCCCCTCTGTTCTTTTCTTTTGTTCCTCCTAGAGATGCTTGGTTACCCAGATCCCCAATTTAGCAGAAGGTCCCCCCTTCTTTTCCCAGAGAAAATCACTCATAAAGCAAATTCTGAGACTAAATAATTTCACCAGATTTTTTTCCAAGTTGAGAAAAAGAAACTCAAAGCTGATTTCCATAATATAAATTAATGTTGGTGTTTTTCTAGTTTAAATAAATGATCCTGACCCATAAATTTTAGATACATGTGAAATAGCATCCACTGTAACCAACGTAAACACTGAACATAGCAAACCTACATATCCCGGTTAAATAAATACAAACAGACAAGATTAACAGCTTGAAATGTGTTATTATGATTCATTATATAGAGTCGATACCAAAGAAATGTACGATGTTCTTAACTTTTTCTCTCAGGTTTTAAACATTCATTGTGCTCTCTGCTAATTTTAATCATATTGGTTGTGCTGAAACTATGGTACAATGTAGTACAAAGGGGATTATCTAGCATATGAAAATAAAAGAGAGCAAATGTCTTCGGAAACAGCATTTTGTGTATTTAAAAAAGTAAATTTAAAATAGTTTTACATCCAGAGTGGCCATCTCTGAGAACATTCGGAAGCATTGTAGCACACGCATATTGTTTTCAGCTACATTTTGGTTATTTGTTTTAAGGTTCAACTCTATAGTTTTGGTAACTTTTATAAATATTCTGCTAACCTAAAGTGCTGAATACTAGCAAAGGAGGAAAAGCTGGTCATAGCTAGGATGGTCCAGGACATGAGAAATCCACAGTGGAGAGGCCAGCCTGGTAGTATAGTGGTTAAGTTCACAGGCTCTACTTTGGTGGTTCAGGGTTCATGGGTTCAGATCCTGGGCACAGACCTATACACTGCTCCTTAAGCCATGCTGTGGCAGTGTCCCACATACAAAACAGAGGAAGATTGGCAACAGATGTCAGCTCAGGGCTAACATTTTTCAACACCAAAAAAAAAAAAAACAAAAGAAGAAAAAAAATACAGTGAAAATGGTAGAGCCCAGATGAGAGAAACTTCTAAAGCTGGCACATTTGCTCAGAGTTGGCTAACTGTCTTTTGCTTTCCTAATTTTTCTATTGGCTTCTCTTTCTGCCTTCCAAGTAGGTAAGGAAGCTGAGTGAACGTTAACACAATACCCTTTATGATACTAACAGCAGAATATGTCAAGATAAGCAGTTCAAGAGGTCTAAACTCGTGGAGGACCAGCACCCTGATTAACCCCTCCATGAAATGGGTTTGGAATATGTCTTAGGGACTGCTTAGACCTGTACCCAGAGCGTCAACAGCATAAAGAAAACCCACTTTATGGAGACAGCATTGCTTCTCAAACTTTGTCTCAGACCAAAGGCAGAGTTACAAGGAAGTTAATGAAGATTAAACTGCAGGACCACTGACTGGCATGGGCTTTTGAAAGTCCTGGGAGTGAGTGCTAGGCTGCAAATGGGAAGCATCCTTTGCAAACATTGCTGAGAAATTGCCTAAATGATCTCAGAAGACAGAGGCGTGCATCCCCAATGCTCAGTCACTTGTTGAGTTTCCGTCTCCAACTATAAATAAATATTAACGTTCAGATTAATTTGTATTTGTAATTTTGAATAATTTTTTTAAAAAGAATTCCTCCAGGGGCCAGCCCCATGGCTGAGTGGTTAAGTTGGCGCGCTCCACTGCAGGCGGCCCAGGGTTTCACCGGTTCGGATCCTGGGTGCAGACGTGGCACACTCTCATCAGGCCATGCTGAGGCAGCGTCCCACATGCCACAACTAGAAGGACTCACAACTAAAAATATACAACTATGTAGCGGGGAGGGGGGAGATTTGGGGAGAAAAAGGAAAAATAAAATCTTAAAAAAAAAAGAATTCCTCTAATTAGGTAAACTTCAGGATACACAAAATAGGAGTCTACTCTTGGGCTAACCAACATGTTAACAGACCACCCTTGCTAGAATCTATTATAAGATGCTGTCTGATGTAGAACAAAGTTATGGAATATTAATTGAATATGTGAGTGTTTGAGGGTATTCTGCAAACAGTATCATGATTTTCATGGCCTTTTGCCAACAGAACAAGACTGGAAAATTCTGGTTCCATGTAGAAAATTCTGGGCTGAGGGACCAGAAGATGTGGATCTCGTCACGTCTTTGTCACTAGGCAGCCTTCTGGCCCTGGGAAACTCCATATCTCTATTGCTCACTATGCTTGGCTGTAAAAAGATAGAGGCGTGGAGAATGGACTAGATCCTTGATACTAAAAGTGCGTGTGGTTCAAGGAAGCATTTTAGAAATGCAGACTCTGAGGCTGCAGTCCAGACCTCCTGAATCAGAATCTGCACTTTAACAAGATCCCCAGGCGATTCATATCCACATTAAAGTGGGAGAACTCTTGGCCCTGGAATGGTCACCTTTAAAGCCCTTGCCAGATTTAAAATTCCAGTACTGAACTGGATAGAAGGATACATGGAAATTAACTTAAATTTCAATTTTTAGGGAAAAAATGTAAAATTAGATTTTTGCTCAATTTTATCTTCCCATCACTATCCTCTCATCCCCACCCACTGCCAAGTTTCCCTTTTATCCTCAAGTCCAATCCCATTTTTCCTACCACCCATATTTGTTTGATTCATGTAATTTCTTAGGATAAAGTCACTGGTGAATTCCAATTTTGCTTCACCATTGTGATATTTTATAGATGCAGTTTGAAGACTTCAAAGACTCAGGAAATAAATCAAATGAAAATTATATGCTGTCTTTAATTCACAATGATTTTCTGTAAAAACCAAAATAGATTGTAATTGTTAGAGATGTTGCCTCATGTCCTTTAAAACTGTCCTCTCTCTCTTTTTTTTAATAATAATATCTCCACACTTTGGAGGGAAATTACAACAAAAGGCTCTAGTATTCAACCAAGAAAATAACTTTGGGAGGTGGAATGTTTGAAAGTGAGACTCAAGTTTTCTGGAAATTGACATAAAGTGCCCAAAGACAAGGCATTTTTTTTTTGTACTAACTTAACTCCAGAAGGTCACTGGGATGTGTTCGGGTTAAAGAACTCTATTAAGCGTATGGACTATAAGTTTATAAGAAATTTTTTAAAAGAAAATGCAAGCCTGCAAAAGATCATATTTCTTTTTTGTGTAACTAACAGGTACTCACCCGCACAGGTAGCTGTTCTTGCGTTACATGCAAATAGGCTTAGAGACAATTTAAGAGCTCTAATCAGTGTATACTTTGAAAAACTTTGATCCCTAGGGAGGAAAATGGACGTCATCAATAAACTTGGTTCTGACTTGCATTAGTCATGGATTCAGAGAATCGTGAGCTCAGATTCCAGTAAATACCTGTAAAACAGGAGAAAAGCCATTTGACATTTCAACACTGGAAAACATTTGCGTGAGAAACTTTTTCATAAAGAGAAGACCAATCCCCCTCCACTGACTGAAGACAAAATTAATTACCCCAGTTGGCAGGAGATAAATGGTTCTAATGTACAGAATTGTGTAATTATAGCAGCTGCAGAGCTGGAAACCAGCTCCTAACTTTGAACCTCAACCCCGGCTTGACATTTCTCCCCACATTCAGTTCTGCCACTAGCGAGCATGTTGAAAGTTCCCTCATCTTGCCTCCATAATTACATGTTGGGGTTCAGAAGTAATCATTGGCTCCATTGCCTACATGAAACCTTATCATCCTCTGGTTTGCAAAAGGTGTGCTGTATCATCTTTTGAAGTGTTGAAATCTCCAGAGAGAAAAATTTATTAGGGGAAAGTTACTGTTATGGCAACAAAATTAATTCTGCCACAACATGTCAAATTAACTACCCTCCTAAGGAGTGGAGTCAGAGCCAAGTTCAGCAATGGAGAAAGAGTCAGTATCAATTTCCTAAATGTGACTTTATGTTTGAGTAAAGCCAAGGTAAACATCACAATTTATCTCAACATTCTAATGTTTACTCCAGAACAACACTGGTTGGAAAACAAGAGGTTAAGACCTAAAGAAATACTTCAAGCAAGTCTTTTTTTTTCCTCCCCCTTTCCAAACAGCAAGGGAGGTTGTCAGTTAGGCTCTGTGGAGATTTTGGTCCTCCCTTTGAAGCCAAGAGAAAAGTTTTTAATCTCATCTTTAATTTTAATCCTTTAAAATATGTAAGTGATTTAGAAACGTACAAGTTAAATTTGGCAGAAGACCCTACTAGAAGAAATAAAGCCATTTCTTTCAACTTTGCAATAACAAAGGAGTTCAAAGCTGGCCACCTAAACTATCTAGATACCTCAGCCACAAGCTGCGATCTACTGATTTTAAAAGTTCCCCTTAGCACAAATGTTTAGAACTGTGAAGCCCGTGATCAAAAAAAGGGAAGAGACAAGGCCACTATCAAAGAAATAACCTCATACTTGAAGATCTATTTAAAAATTGTTTTGTTTTTCTCAAAGGAAGAAGAAAACTCTTCAAATTTTTAGGAAAGTTTTTCTTATTCAAAGGGAATTTCATCTGTTCAGAGTCAAATATTCACATTACTATATTTGGGGGCTGAAATCGTTCATTTTTAATGTACAGTTGTAGACTCAGGATTCTCATATGGTTCAGATGAATTAAGAGAAGATAGGTCTTGACCAATAGAGGTATACTTGTGCCTGATAATGCTTGTTCCAGTCACTATTTCTACATTTAAAAAAAAAAATCACTCCACACTTAGCGGTGTAAAACAATCACCATTTGATTATGCTTTTGAATTCTGTGAGTCAGAATTTCAGAAAGTGTGCAGTGGGGTGCCTTATCTCTGCTCCGTGATATCTGAGCACTCAGATGAGCCCAGAAACTGGCATGGCCTCACTTCCACTGTTGATCAAGCAGTCAGAGGCCACACTCAAAGTGATATACACCACACCTCTCAAGAATTTGTGAACCACAGGTACACTCATGCCCTCATCAAAGACAAAATTGTTGGCATTTACTTCTTCTGCCCAGTCCAATTAATTTTATTTCCCTAATTTCTATTCAATTTCTCATTGCCCACAACTTTCCATAAAGCTATAGCCATTGCCTCCTGCACTATCCTCACTACTGTTCTCCTTCTTTACTATATCTAACCAGTTCACAACCCCACACCAAGTCCTCAAGTCCTTGCCCTAACCTAGGGGACACCAGTCATTAAGCAGGGTGGTGATGGTCCTTGTTGGATGAAAAGAACAAGGAATATACTCACGAAATGGGCTATACTAACACAAGAACCAGAGGGGAACAGCCAAGAGCTTGGACTTGGGTACCAAGATTTCCCAAAGTCACTAAGATCCAAAAGTAGATCATTCCAGAGACTTTTGGAAAGAAACCAGTACAAATCTAGTTCATCTGTAAGTGTTAATTTATTATAAACTTGAGTGCCAATTGGCCCAAATAAATTGTCATTGTGCACTTTCAAATAGTAAAAACAATTAAAACTTTTTATGACAATCGTGTAGAAATAGAAACAAAATGCTTAAAAATGTGATTTGAAAAGATTTTCAAATGGAATTTTTCACTCAGTAGAGAGTGACAAAAAGTGTTTAATAACTCAATATGCATTTTCTTAAATGGAAATGTATAACATTTTCTTATTATACCACTAATCAGTGAGAACAATGAGACTGCGTTTTGGAAACAAAATTTTTAATGGGAAGTTATAAATGACTACAGCAGCTGCATCAACCTTACCTACGATATTTTACTGGGTTTTATGCTTGTTTGTTTTCACTTGTTTCACTTTTGTTTTTGTTTGGGGAAGTTTAGTTATTCTTCTTGTTGCACAATATTGAGAAAATACTTCACTTGCAAACTTTGGGACTAGAAATTGATTTTAACCTGACTTTATAGAAATCTAGTGTCTTAAGAACTTGAAGTTCTTTCTGGAGGGGAAGAGAAGGTTGGGCTAATTGAAGATCTGTGTACTGTCCCACCAGCAAACACTGGCTCTACTGGAGATTTGGCTGCTGTGGTTTCAAAAATTTCTGTAGAGTCTAGAAGGAGGTCATTCCAGGAAGGAATTAGAAATACATTGACTTTGAGTTTGTGCCACTGAAGTATCCTAAGGACAGAGAGCCAGGGAACTGGGCAAAGGCCCGAGTACATGAGCCGATAAGGTCCAACATTAGGAACTGTGTGTAGACTCAAAGCCCTAAGGCCTCCATTCTGTGGCAGATTACCCCACTCTCCTCGAAAGAGCACATGGTAGAGTGAAGAATCCCCAGGGTGTGTAGATCAAGGAGATAATTCTGCCATTGGCCATCACACAGAAGAGGAAGTCAGCATAGAAGATCTGGGCCATAGAGATATACTGAAACACTTAAGACTTCCTCACAAACTAGGGTCGGGGCTACATTCTGTTACTGAAGCTAAATACAGGAAAGAGAGAGAGAATAAGGCAAGCTATGTAATGGCTCTTGCACAGGTTCTTTTGCTGTACCCTCATCATATCCTTACCCCTGGATGTCGAACATCTCCAAGGTCCTTCAGATAAGATCTTTCAGAAGGTCCTCAGGGTCCATCAGAAAAAGTCTTCAAACTTCTCCTCTTTGTTATTGCATAGTACCTAGTATATTTTACTTAGTCCATGGTTTTACATATGAGGACTCTAGATTTTAGACCACCAGTTCAGATCTCTTCCTACACTCTAATTTCATATTTTCAGCTGCCTAATCAAAATCTCCACTAGATGCTTAATAGACATCATGAAATCAACAATTCCAGGAGCAATGACTCCCTATCCTCAGGTCAGAGCCTCAAAATCAAAGTCCTATTGGGTGAGAATACATAGGTTCCTTATCCTCATTTGAAGACCTCTAGGCCAACCTAGAGTTTGGAAACTGGGTCCTCCAATTTGCTTTTAGACATCAAGACTGCTCACCAGTAGAGTCATGTGATTGCCTCCACAACTTCAAACGCCAGCTATGTGTACATGATAGACTGACTCCAGACTGCCCTGGATTTGAGAAGGGAAGAAACACTCCCACATCTCCTTCACTTGTGATTAAAAAGGGAGGTGTGTTGCTCATACCCACCATGGATATGAACAATTCAAGTGATAAAATACAAGATAGCATAGACATAATAAATACTGTGGCAATGAATTCCCATAAGTATGCCTATGTGTGACTATGTGTTATTATAAATGCAGCAGCCATGGCTAATATTCAGTAAAACTGAGAAATACCCTAGCTGCTGCTGGAGAAACATGGAAAATTGCCACTAGAAGAAGTAATTCTTAAAATGTTTATAGAAATGCAAACCCTTTGGAGTAAAAAATGAAAAATACTGGATGCTCTTTCCTGGATAATGCCCATATACGTAGGTTTGGGAATCTTCCATATAATTTCAAGCGTTTCGTGAAATTCCGGATATTCTAGATTCCAAGCAAAGGATTGGTAAGTTTAATTGTCATGTGCACCAAACAGAAAAAGACAGAAAACAAAGATGGTTATCTCAGCACTAAGAGATTATAAAGCCTTAATAAAAATGCCAAACTGGAAACATGAGGCAAATACACACCTTTTCACTAAAACGAGAGGAAAATGGGAACAGTCATGATGATATAGAAATAGGCAAGAAATAGACTTCAAGTAACAATAAAGCTGCCAGCATTGAAGCCGGCCATATTGCTTCCCACATGGGATCTGGCCTGGTTAGTCAAATTGGCAAATACTTAAACCAGACCATTGTGCAATGGTAACTTTGTCTCCCAGTCTTAGGATGATTATGGCCGGCATAACAGCTCTTTTATAACACTTTTACTGTCTGCCTTTATGGAAATTTTTCGCTTGTACCTACTCACCTCATTCCTCCTCATCTTACACATCACTTTACACAGAGCTCATGCTTGATAGATGTTTGTTACATCTAATAAAAAATAAAGGATAGTCATCCCAAGTCACATAAGGCACCAGAGGCAGAGTTAGAACTCAAGACACAATTGTCTTGGGACAGTCCAGTTTTCCATGTGACGTCTACATGGAAATGTGCTATCGGCCCTCCCGTGCTGAGAACTGCAGTCACATATCTTGATTTAATTTTCTGAAACTCAAGACTCTTTTAGAAATGTATTCACTGTAAGTTTAAAATGGAGCACATCCAGACTAGATGAGCCTTTTTGTGACAGCATTCTGTAACTGATCCTGCTTCTCCGTTTTCAACACTCTTGGGTTTCAAATATCCCACTGCAGTAGTCAGGTCTTGAAGATATGGACGTCCACACATAACAACACTGAGAGGAACTTTTTCCGTAGGTTTCTTTTCTGATGTTTTTATTCATTTATTATGAAAGTCTTTTGTAAAATTTGGGGCAATGGATTTGAATAATGGAGCAATAGGAATAAAATACACAGAAGGTTGAAGTCAGCTGTTGAAGCTGATGAGCGATCAGTTTAGTATGTGGCAACCGTGATAAAAGGTGGGGTATTTATAATTCTTTTATAACTCAGCAGTTTGAACAATGAAAGAAAGATAGAGATGAAGGGAAGGAAGGAAGAATCAAGAAATGGTGTGTTCACCGAGTATCAAGAAATTTCTGTCGGGGCTCCATGTTGGATTTAGAACTATGATAGAGCACAGTGAAGTGCTTGTAATCCCATCCTCAAGTGTACGATCTAAATGAAGAGGTAAGTTTACAATAAACAAAATTATTAGACGGTAATACAAGAGAGTATAAGGTCAATTGCTAAGAAGTTTTGCATAAATATAAAAATAGAGTAGCCCAAATTAGATCGGTTGAGAAAAGATGCTATCTGGATGAGGTGGAATTTGAGCTAGGATTAAAAGATTAATATCCAGCATAAAAACAGCATAAACAGGCTCGAGAAACTATATTTAGAACCATCTGACTAAAGTGGAGAAGTTGTGTTGAGGAGTCAAGGAAAACGTTACATGCCGAGGATAGAGAAGATTATGGGAAAATTTACTTAAAATACACTAACACTATCCCAATGTTAGTAGCTACAGTAAGCTATTGAGCAGAAAAATAAACTGCAAAACAGTGTGAGAAGAGTAATGTGGTTTTAAATGCAACAAATTCTGAGTCAAGGGATCTGGATTCTGTTTCTAATTCAGCCACTTACTGGTGGTCTATAAGCTTGTCCATTTGGAAGTCTCAGTTTTCTAGTAATGATGGTAATAAAATATACTTTGCAGAGTTTTACGAATATTAAAAGGCATAATTAATAAGTGGATAAACACTAAGTTCTATCTAAGTTTATATAAAAGCTCTATATAAGTTTAAAGCAGTATTTCTTTCTTAAATTTTTTGCTGGTGGCATTTACATAACATTGTATTGCATGTATTTTTTTATTGAGATATAATTGACATACGACATTGTGTAAGTTTAAGGTGTACAATGTGTTGATCTGATACATTTATAATTGCAGTATGATTATCATCATAGTGTTAGCCAACACCTCTATTGTATTCTTAACATTCCTTCACAACTCTTTGGGTAAGTTTAGCCTAACAGTAGTAATCAGTCATCATGAATTGGTTGGAGAGAGACTGAAGTCAGATTAGCTAAGGCAGAAATCCAAATATGAGATGCTGGGGCAATCAAAGAAAGCAAAATGCAAGGACTGGGCATAGCTGCCTGGAGAATAATGATACCACTGACTAGAAAAGTAATGTCAGAAGGAAGAGCAACTAGATGCTGTTAGGGACCCAGCTTTTTTCTGTCTTTCTCCTTCGTCATCCTTAGTTGTTGCTTTTGTTCTCATGCTCATGGCCTCATAGGCACAAGATGGCTGCAACATCTTTAGGCATTGCATCCATGTTCTTGGCAAGCAGCAAGGGGAAGGGCCAAGGGTAAAGAGGCATATGAGCTAAGTATGTGCCTTTGTAAAAGGAAAGTCAAAGCTTCTCTTGGAGACCTACCTTTTAAACTTTCACTCATACTTTATTATCCAGAATTGTATCACTGGCTACTCCGTCTGGAATGTGACTAGAGAGAAAGGAATTGTGGATAAAGATTGAGTTTGGCAATCATCAGGGTTTGCCCAGAGCCTGTCCTCAAAGGGTTTTTGAGGATATTAAGTGAAATATCTAAAGTAGCTGCTCATTAAGTCTATTCCTAATACTATTACACCAAAACACACGAGTGCCTACCAAGTGGCAGGCAATTTCTACATACTGCAAAGAAGTCACTGAATAAAATATGACTTCTAAACGATTTCAGTTCTAACCTTAAAGAAATGGTGGTTTGAAATCCAAGTGGAAGTGTGCACATGTGACTAGAGAGTCAGGGAAGGAAATCATGATTCTAAAGTGAATATCACAGAGTTTAGAGCTGAGCTATGAGAGGCCTATCATAGAAACAGAAAATGAGGACTCCTAGAAGTGACCTTTAAAAAATATTAAAGAGCAAACAAAAGAGAATGGCCAAAGTTGAGAGGAGCAAACTTTACGGAAGTCAAGAAAAGAATGAGTTTTAGTAAAGAGGTGGAGCTTGCTAGAACCAAATTCTACAGAGATGTCAAGGGCAGTATGGACAGAAAGAAGACCTAGCAAGAATAACTTTATTAATGATTGCAATTTTAGCAAAATGCTGAGTGCACTAGTCAAATTTCAAGGAATTAAAGAAGGAAAAATCATTAGGTCATGAATGCAGGAGTTAAGAGCATTCATTTAAGACTGTAAGACGACAAGCAGTCAAGCCAAAGTGAAATAAAGTGATGGCAACAAGAGGCAGATTGTCACACAAAGCACTTGTTAAGAAAGGGACGTCCAAGTGTGTTTGAGGGCAAGGAGGAAGGAAGCCCTGTAAGGAGAAAGACTTAAATCACGGGAAAGGACAAGAATAAACTTCAGAGTGAGATGTCTCAAAATAAAGTACGACAAAACCTGGGACTATATGGGGAGCGATTGCCACAGTGAATAGGACTCAATATGAAGGTTCAGCGCAGACGGAGAAGGAGGTTACAGTGGATCGCTCTGCTGAGATTAGAGTTGGCTTGTGATAAAGGAGGAAGTAAAAGTAGGTTTGGAACAAGGCCTCAGGGGAAAGCAATAAGGAATCAAAGGGGATAAATAGAAGAACTTCCAAGAAGTAGCAAGTGCTGAAGTGTAGCCAGTCAAGACTGCATCTTCTTAGAATTCAAAGCTAGAAGATATCCTGGGAATCTTTTCTTTTTTCTTAGTAACCTCAAGAGAGGCATGGATAAAGTAATTTCAGAAATTATTTTAGATTGGGGGTTGATATTGAAGGCTCATTTAAAATCAAGAGACTTTAGAAATCTAGACTGATGTGTAAGAACCGTTAAAGCTAGAGGTAACTAGAGTGTTCAGGTGGGGGAAGGTGATGTAGTCAAAGGAAGTGAAAGGATTAGGCAAAAGAGAAGGGAATGTGGGTCAGGAGAGTGAGAGACACTGAGGAGTGGGTTCAATGGAGGTGAATGGAGGGAGAACGACCAGCAAAGCAGTTGTGCTCGCCCGGAGCCTACCGCCCCCAAGATTTCAGAAGTGGAAAAGTGGCATGTCATGAGCAATTCTAGAGTATGGCATCTGGACAGTGAAAGTGGGATGCTGGAAATGTTGAAATTATGAGCTCATAACACTTACTTGATGAACTGGCAGTAGGAAAGCCAACGTCACTGAGAATGATGGTGAGTAAGGAAGATGAATAGGAATCAAACATGCCGATAATGACTAAGAGCCTGCCTTCTGGACTAGATCCAGGGTTGGCTCCCAGCTATCCCACTAACAGCTGTTTGTCTTTGGACCAGTTGTTCAACCCCTGGAAGCTTCATTCTCCTCCGCTGCAGCCTGGGAATAATAATAGCAGACGTCTCTTAAGGTATTGTGACGAATAAACACAGCAAGGTGTGTGAGGTGCTTCGTGTCATACCAGCACAGAGCAATTGCTCAGTAAATGTCAGGAATATTCTTAGGAATCTAAAAATCAGACCTGAGGAGCCTTCCAAGGATGATTTGGGGAGACAGTAAAGAGACGCTTGAGGGACTTGGAAAGATAAGAAATGGGGAGAAAAGATCAATATTATGAAAGGATCTTTGAAAAAGCTGGGACCCCATTGAAAACAGCAGAGGAAAAGGCGAGCATCTGTTAAAACGTGAAAGCAAAGGAAGAAATGAAAATGTGAAATGGGCTTCAAATACACAGAATTTCCCCAATTTCAGTCAGGGACTTCTTAAGTCACCATCAAAAAGAGAAGGAAAAAGAGGGGAGGGGTCCAAGGCGGATGGAGGGATGCACAAACAGGAGTTGAGCATGAAAATTTTAGCTGCCACAGGCACTGGAAAGAATTAGACGTTTCTATCTTCTCTCACCATCAAGGCCTATCAAATGTCTCTACTTTAAAGAAAAGGCGGGGGGGGGGGGGGGGGCGGGTTGTCGGGGTATCTGTTTCTCAAAAATCCAAGGCCCGGGTGTTTGTGTTGTGTTATCCCAAGAGCCAAGAACATAAAGTCAGAAAGATCCTGTAGGACATCATCACGTATGTGCTCTCTAAGGCCAAATAAGCTTTCAGAGAAGAAGCTGGTCCTTCTAACTACAAAAACACTACACAGAGAGTTTTATATGGGTTTTTTTCCATCATTATTTTTCCGTCACCGCTCCCAGGCCTCAAATATGTTCAAATAGTCATGGTTTAACATTAATGAGATATTTGATCTCAACTTGCTAATGGAGCAATTTATGTTTTCCACTCAAAAATACTGTTTATTGAATCATGTAAGCAGTAGTAGTGTATCAAAATGGAGAACAGGGAAAACATCTTCCTATAGAATTCATAAAAATATGCAGAATCCGTCTTGACCATCCCCAATATTGACATCCACCAACCTTAGCTACAAATTCATCTATTTCTATTTGGTTGGGGAGGTCTTCCAGCATCCTTTTATCTACTGCTTCACTTTAGGTTTTACTGGGCTACAGAACTTTTATTTTTCTACTCGTTCACTGCCATCCGAAGTTGCCACATGTTTTATGCTGCATCACAATGGTGTTTGCGAGATTATACTGGAAGATTGTAGGGAAAAATCTACCTTTAGGCCACATCATTTGCATGAGGACCTAATACCATTTCACTAAGTGAAAATCACAGGCTTCCAACCAAAACTAGCTATTAAAACATTGCCATAAGCAAAATATTGAGGCTAAAACTGACTGCACAAGATGGAAGAGAACGAAAGGGCAGGTCACTACAACACTGTAGCTCTAATCTTTTCCCTGATCCTTTATATTCGTGGATTTCTCCATATTCTCCTTTGTACGTTTTCTAAAAATCGCTTTCAGGTTTATGGAAAATAGGGTATAAATTGAGCAGTTTTTAAAAATGGAGTTACACGGAAGAAAGAACAGCAACTAAGGTTTTCGTGATTAATTTGATAGACTTCCAGGAGGAAGTATCTAGTTTATCTGCACATAGAAAATGAATATTAAAATATTCATACCCCAAGGCTACCAGAAAAAGGAGATACCAGCTGTTGGTCTAAAATGTGGTTTCATTATGCAAAGATCGGAATAAGCTTGTAATTATGAATTAAAGCTAGAGCAGTTAGAAAAAATGTGGAGTGGGTTTTCTAACCTCAACATTTAAAATCAGTTTTCTGTTAAGAAATAAAGTGTTCACGCAATTTCACTCAATAAACTTTCAAGCGGTCTCAGCTGGAGCAGATCGGCTCACCTCAAAGAGGAATGTGCACTAGATGCTTCATGTAAAGTCCGTAATGATTTTTTCTTCCTAAAGCAGTTTCCAGTTTCTTGTACAGAGTCCACATTCCAAACTAACAAAGCTCTACTTTAATATTTCTCTTAGACCTTAAGACACAGCTAATACAAGAAAACAAGGCTTTTAAAAATTATTTTGGTTAATAATACAAATTACAGGTTTTTTAACCTACATGTATCATTCTCTCTTGGATGCGATACCACGACAACAAAGAAAAATATTTTTTAATTACATTAACAAAATGAGGTGCTATAAATAAAATAATTTTATTTCAAAATTACTGAAATTTGACATATATTTTAATTGCATTCTAATGGGAAAAAATAAAATGATTTCTTTACCTATTGTTCAATTAATAATCCACTAAAAGTTGTGACTTTAATTTGAAGCAATTTTATTTTAAGAAACATAACCTCTGTGCACACACACACACACTTAACCATAAGCAAATCATATGAAACAGTAAAGCACAAAACAGATGTGCCCTCACCCTCTCCTCTCACTGCTCCTCCATTACAATCTCTTAAGAAGCTCCATAGATTATTCTCGAAAAAAAAGATAAAATGTGATTGAGCAATGTGAATAGTGACTAAGATAAGATTTGGCTTTAATGTGACATTTCATTAAGAATTACAAAGCATTTTTGAAATATTTTCTGAGATTAAGCATTATTATCCTTTCTTAAAGATGAAGAAATGAGACATGGAAATTAGGTACTAGGCTGAAGATGGACAACAGTTAAAGTATTACAGGGACAAAAATAAAAGTTCAGAAACTTTGTGTCCACTATTTGCTGCAATAGGAACTTTCAGCTAACTTATGTGTGTACAATGAACTGTTCCCATGCTACTGTTTCCTTTTAATATGCTTCTAGCAAACAAAAGGGAAGCAAACACGCCGGCTCTCTCCTCCAGCCTCCACATCCTGGGTCAGATGGGGATCAGAAAGGACAACAGAGGGCACATGGAAACCCTGCAACTCTTCCTAGAGCTCTCACCAGCACTTTCAGGCTCCAGTCATACAGGCAAATGAAAGAACAGAAACAGTTATGCGGATTACACTTTTTAAAAATCAGAATCATTATTTTAAAATAACCTTACTGCCTCAGCTGAAATGGAAGAGGAGCAAAAGAGAAATTCGAATTAATTATTATACTTTATATGTGACAGCTTTAAAAACGGCCCGGTGCAGTGTACTTGTTCTGGTCGTGCGTGGAGTGCGGCGGTGGGGGCAGGGTCAGAAGACAAAAGGCAAACCGCACAACAGCAAAGTCTCCCCCGCTCCATGAATATATTCAGTAACTAACGCAGACCGACTAAATCAAGGCCTCTAAATCCCTTCCCTAAACAAGGGACAAATACAAAAACAAGGTGACCTTAAATACTGAAAGTAATCTGTTATTTTATTATCAATACACTGGCATACAAAAATGACTTGGTCATAATGAAGACAACTTTCCTGCTTTCCTTAACAAGAAGCAAAAGAGAGAAACTTTGAAAAAGTGGAATCAAATTAAAAATAGGTCTCATGTTCATTCTAATAAAGAAGTTACAATACGAAAATTAGAATCTAAATTTTTCTTAGATATAAAGCCTTTTATAACTGAGTTACAAGTAACCGTAAAACACAAAAAGGGTGTACCCCTTCCCCAAAAAGCAAAGCAAATAAACAGTAAAATAGTTCACTTAAGCACATCAGTTAATCCCCACTGATGATTGAATTAGAAGTTTATGGATAGTATTAAAGAACAGTATTCCTAGTTATATTGTGGTGCTTTTTTTCCTAAGATAAAATGTCAATACAAAGGTAGTAGAGAACATTAGAAAAACATTAAGAGTTACAAAATAGATTTACTTCTTCCAAATGCCAGCACACAATCGTATGGCAGGAATAGAACACCATTCTGTCCCACAGTTTTGTGTAGTTTTTGATAGAAGATAGCAATAAAACACCTTGAAAAATAATAGCATCACGCCCTTAGCATGCCTAAATAAGATTTAATATCTTTGAAAATACCATACAAATGTTAATTAATCCACATAAAAAAATAGAGACGGACAAGCACCGTCCTCGCCCTCTGAGGAAGAAACAGACGTGTGGCCGAGCTCCTTGCCTGAGGTCCGAGGCAGGCATCAGCTGTCTTCAGCAGCGTAATTTCTTAACTCCAGTAAGAACCAGAAGGAGAAGACATAGTTCAGATTCCAGTTGTTTCCAAACTTTTGAAAGAGTTTATCTCAAATGTTGGAATTTGTGTTTCTCCTCTGAATCTCATCGCTGGTATGAATCGAACACCTTCTCTGAAGATCGCACTCCACCGCACAGACATCCTGCACTCTTAATTGAGCCCCTTCGGGGGAAAGTATCGTTTAAATATAACAATATATTCAGAACCCTAAAATAATTTGATCTATAATAAATTCTTAAGCAAGGGAGGAAGACCAGCCTGGGGACCCTGGGAGGGGAAGATTGCCAGGTACGAAGTCAGAGATTCACAAGGAAGTTGTAGACGCTGCTTCCCAGGAGACTTTTAAAAATAGAATAGACAGCCCTCCGCATACAGCGGTGGAGGAGGCCCCATTATACTTTGTTATTAGAGAACTCCACCTCAGGTTTCCCTAGGCTTGATTAAGAAAAAAGCGGGAGGAGGGGCAGGGAAAGCCGCTCGAGGTGAGGAAAATTCAGCGTAAGAAACGCCTTTGACTGTGAACTGTCTGTTGGTTCTAATATGAATTCTCCAATTTTTACGCTTAATTTTAAGGATAAAGTCTTAAAGGCATTTGGATTCTAATATCTGTTTGATTGCACTGCTTTCCACTTTTATCTAGAGTTTATATTACTGTTTTGTTCGTTATGTATTGTGCTGTTTTTAGAACTTGAGTACCTACCAGGTCAAGAAGAAATTGAAGGTTGTTTGGATATTTTACTTTTTGTCCTTCTTTAACTCCATAATTCTCCATCTAACTGAATATATATGTGGGCATATACCCATACATATATATGACTTAATAACAGCTTTTTAGGGAAAATTAACGACATATGAAGTATGCATAATCTTTGAATTAATAAATTCTGGAAGATATTGATCACAAACCCCACACAGCTCTCTTCTTCCTCAATCGTGATTCAAGACATCATGAACAGATCCATTTGAGACAAATTCTTTTCTCATTAAAAAGAAAAGAGAAACACATTCTTCTGAATCCAATATCTACACTTACACAGAGCCTCACGGTGACACGCCACTTTTCATCACCCGTACTTAAGACCTGTACCGTGTTTTTACCTTTAGAATTGACAGTGTGTATTTGAGGCCTTCCAAAAACTACTGAGTCTTTTTCTGCACTCCCTGTTTAAACTCATCATTTCTTTCTTAATTGAATTACATATTTAGCAGCATTTAAATAAGCTTTCCTTGAAAGTAAGCTGGATGCTTTGGATAGACAATACTACATAGCTGAAAAACAGAACTCATTTGAATATATCACAACTTCTAGAAAGTTCTGTAATCTGTTCTAAAGGATTTGGCAATTTCATTGCTTTCACAAGTTTCTGCATATAGCATTTGTTATTTTAAAGCAAGTGGCATCATAGAATAATCTTTCTGAAGATATTTCAAAAGCCCATCAGAGATTGAAATTTAAGTTAAAATTGACTATGGGACAGTCAATGTAAATAACTACCAATATGTCTATGGGCTACACAGATACCATCTCCACAAGGCTAAATTTGCAGACATATTCACTGTGATGAGTACATCGTGACATAATTTTCTACATAGGAGTTGACAACATTTTTTTATCCTAATTGTAAATTTATCTATATTTTTAAGAAATGTTAGTCAAGAACACAGAACATGTTAATTTTTTGCTTTAAGAAGGAGGTTTCAGTAACATTCTAAGATTTTCAAAGCATCTCATTGGGCTGAAGTATTTATCCCCATATTAGTTTTCTATCGCTGCTATAATAAATTACTATAAAGTTGATAACTTAAAGCAACGCATATTTATTATCTCAGAGTTCTGGAGGTCAGAAGTCTTCCGTGGGTTTCACTGGACTAAAAGTCACAGTGTTGGCAGGGCAGGCATTTCTTTCTGAAGGCTCCAGGAAAGACTCAGCTTCTTTGTCTTTTCCAGTTTTTAGAGACCACCACACTCCTTGGTTTGTAACCCCTTCCTCCATCTTCAAAGCCAGTACCAGCAAGTTGAGTTCTTCTTGGAGCTCAGATGGCTTCACTCTGAGCTACTCTTCTGCCTCCCTCTTCTGTTGTTAAGAACGCTGTGATTATATCACAGCTACCTAGAAAATATGGGATAATATCCCTATTTTACGGTCAGCTAATTATCAAGGTTAATTCTATCTGGAACTTTAACTCCTCTTTGCAACATGCACAGAGTTTCCAAGGATTTTGATCTGGATTTCTTTGGGAAGCAGTCCTTCTGTCTTCCCTGCACTCCTCCAGATCTAAACTATAGCTGTATTGTAAATTCTCCTAATCCTAACAAACTGCAGCCAGTTTAAACATCACCTGAAAATGTGTGTATTAAAGTTGTATAACTAACTCTGCAAACTATTTTCCCACCAATTTAGATGCTGATTACTTTTGTTTCATCATTTACTTATAGAGCATTATTTTCAAAATCACCTATAAAAATGTATAGATATAAAATAGACAAATGGTCTTGTTTGAGTTCGATCCCACACATTAATGCACGATAGAGAACTTAGGTCAATGTCATCTCTATATCTGAGAAAAAGATGCCCCTGCCCTGGGCCCTGGGCTTTAGGAAACCCTTTTCTGGACCTTCTCTGGCCATGACCCCCCTCTGGGCAAGAAGCCTGTAGGGGAAACGGGTGTCCTCCCTCAGCTTCTAGACCAGACTCAGGGCACCTGGTACCATGGAAGTCCCTGCTTATGTGACCCAGAGCTCACATTCTGGACTGTTGACTTCTTCCCACCCAAGGTTGCCACGTCATTAACATACACATCCCTAGGCCTAAGAGGTGCCAAAAGGTTAGTAAGTGCTCCAGATGTCAATGGAGTTTGGAATGCAGGGTGGCATCACCCTGACTTTGGAGGCACAACAAGAGGAAGGGACAGAAGAGGAGACAGTGATTACACGCCAGAGGGTCTTGTCTAGCCATCCTGGGGATCATGCTGTAGCAGGGAGCTCTGAGGAGTTCTAGAATTTAAATTCAAATTTGGTCTGAGAGGTTCTTATAACTTATATTTGTCAAGGTGGGAGGGTAGAACATGTAAATTTGAGAATTTGCTAGTTTGATTTATGACTTTTAAATATTTACACATAGGCTATGTGGACTTCCATTTATACATTCCTGCCTCGGGCCTTGAAAATATTAGTGACCAGTCTGTCTTAGATTTCCTTATTCTGATGTTTTAATTCAAATCAAATTTGCACATCAATAAAACAAGTTAATCTCTTTCAAAAAACAATTTTTGGACATATACTAGAATGCATCTAATTTCTCTCACCTTAATTCAAATTATTCTCTGAGATTATCAAAATTTGTTAATTGCAGTGTTTCAAGGACCTGGATGATTCTAGCTTCATTTTCTTATTACTACAAGAAGAAGGTATTATTATTCATATGTATGTGTGTAAATAAGAAATCTGAGTAAGTTATTTTATGAGGAAGCCGGGAGAAACCATGAGAATGCTGCAGACTCAGAATGGACTGAGCATAAAAGTTTTCCATAAAGAGCTAAGAGCAGGGAAGATAAATGAGGCCACTCCAGGTAACAATAAAAGATTTTCATCAGTGTTTCACCAGCAGAATTAGGAAATCTGGAGAATACAGGAAACTTTAAATTGGCATTCAGACTTAGCCATTTAGTCAATAAACAAACCTTTAACTTGGCAAAAAGTATTCCCAGACATGTAAATTCAAGGTCTTATTTATAAAATATGAATCTGAAAAATCATAGGTCCTTGCTAGGATGTAATGACCAAGAGCAAATGAATCCAAGATTGGCCTCGTGGACCGACACCATCCCTGATAAATGTGCATTAATCTCAAGTTGAAGGTCAATCATGTTTTCAATGTCTTGCCTCAGTGTAACTACATTTTAAGATATTTTTGCTTTTGAAAACAAAGAAAATAATTCCAAATTGTTTTCTTATATCTGACCTCTCTTTGGAGAGGAATGCTGGAAAGAACAAACATTTCTAATTTCTTATTGATTATGTCTTCTACTGGTTATGGATAACAATTATATAAATTGGATAATTCCATCCCTTTTAGTTTGAGTCATTAAAAAATCAATTTGTCTTTGTTCTGTAGAACTATTATATATATACACTATTGGATTGTTCTTTCTTGTAAGATTGTTTGATTATGTCTTCTGCCTAAGAATGTTGGGAATTTAATTACCTCCAAAAAATTACTACATCCTAGGAAGTACTTTACAAAATGCCATTCTTTACTTAATAAAGGGCCAACACTATATTTCATGAATTTCCATTCATCTGACAGAGCTGTGGTGTTTGTAATTGTGTATATAAAGCCATCAGTCTTCTAGAACCATCTTTAGCGGAGTGAGCCCCAAAGCATGGTCCATTCTGCTCAGATCTGATCAGCATCTTTATAGCTTATCAGCCTTGGGGTTCAATTTTGTTTTGGATGCTTTTATAAATGAGCACAATCACTGGTGAATCTGTTCTTCCAGATTGCAAAGAGAAAAATCGAGAGAGGAACTTTAGTAGATTACAGTGTCATTGAGAATAAAATACAAGCACAAATGTACCTAAAGTAGTCTCGAGGATGATTTTGTTGGGTGTACATTTTCAGTTTTATTTCAGTGAAATTAGATGATTGCCTTAGTTATTATTGTTTTGAAGTTATATTCTCACCCCAGGCTAGGGGTATGATCAATGCCTTATCTAACAAAATCAATTTGTTCCAAAGTACTATTTTTTTTTCTTAAAAGGAAGGACAGGTAAAAGAAAAGAGGAGTAGCAATGGATAGAAAGTGTAAGCACTATTTCAGGACTTTCTTCTTCTGGACAGGTGTATCATGCATTTTATGCTTTTTAGTAGTAGATTCGACAGTATGCTCATTCTCAGGATCCAAGACAACTGCAGAAATAGCAGAAGCCAACAGGAAAATTTAACCATTTTAATGGCTTTTGCACTTATAAAATTTCTCCAGAAAAGAGATCATAACAATATTTGCCTCAATGAGTAGCTTTTTAAGTCAGTAGAACAATTAAAATTTAATGTTCGGAGAAAAGTTTTATCTCCTACATATATTTATGAAAATCTTTTGCTATATTCAATATAGACCAAATAAAATGTTGCATCATTTAGTATTTTTTTCCATTTTTCTAGTTTTTTATTATTATTATTTTTTTGGTGAGGAAGATTCACCCTGAGCTAACATCTGTGCCAATCTTCCTCTACTTTGTATATGGGATGCCTCCACAGCATGGCAGATGAGTGCAGAAGGTCCGTGCCCAGGATCCAAACCCACAAACCCAGGCCACTGGAGTGGAGAGGGAAGAACTTTAACCAGCTGGCCACAAAGCTGGTCCCTATCATTTGGTATTTTAATAGAGGAAATAAAATTTCCTAAGGTCAGGATATCAAATATTCGAGGGTTTTCTTTTCACTTGTTAAGTTCAGAAAGATTGTGAGGTTGTCAAAGAAATTCCAATGCCTGGCCAAGGATACCTTTTCTCTGTGATGCTAGAAATTCAGAGGAGGAATTGCAATGTCAAAAATCCAGGTCCATACTCTTCCACTCCTGGAAACCTACTTCTGAGTCATTCTAAACTATAACTGTACCCCAGAGATTGTTCTCTGCACTGCAGGAGCAAACACTGACGTGAATGAGCTTCAAAGAACATGGAGTTTGCACACTTTCTGTCTACTCATCCTGTGCGGTGCATTGGATACTATGGCATCTTTCTTACAAACGTTTACAACACTGTTATGGACTGAAAGTTCATGTCCCTCCAAAATTCAAATGTTGAAACCCTGCCCTCTGAGATAATGGTATTAGGAGGTGAGGCCTCTGGGAAGCAATTAGGAGAAGATGAATTCATGAGGGTGGAGCCTTCATGAATAGGATTAGTGCCCTGATAAGAGTCACAGGAGAGTTTTGTTTCTCGCTCTGCTCTCTACCATGTGAGGACACAATAAGAAGTCTATAGTCTACAACCCAGGAGAGGGTTCTGCCCATAATACAACCATGTTAGCACGCTGATCTTGGATTCCATCCTCTAGAACTATGAGAAATAAATTTCTGTTGTTTATAAGTCCCCCCAAGTATGGTATTTTGTTACAGCAGCCCAAACGGCCTGAGACAAACAAATGAAAGGCGAAACACATCCCTAGGCTACTCTAGGTGCTTTTGTGGTAGGAATTTATTCTCAACGACACAATAATGTGCTCAAGTTGTCAATTTTCAGCCTTTTCAGCTTCCAATTTGCAGCTGATAACACAGCACCTTTTAGAATTGGTCACATACCTAACCATTTTGGTTACCTTCGCGTTGGTAATCACTTTGGCTTGTTTACAGACCAATCAATAGTGGAGCCAAAAGTCCAAAAATGCCAGATCAGCCATCAAGATTTCCGATTGCCTGACCCTACAACTCCTCATCTTGCCATTTTTATATTAAATAGCCATCACGAGAGAACTTCTTAGAACTTGTGAATAATTTAACTAACTTTAAAAGTCTTTCTAAGTAAGACAAAACTGCTTCTGATATTTCTCTAAAACTATAATGTATTACACTCACCCCAGGGTTCTCCCTTCCTTCTTTGTGCATTTCAGTTTCATGAAACTAAGTATGGTTAAATGTACTTAATATGAAAAACATCGAGTTCAAAAGAGGCTGCCGTCTTGGCCAGGCTGCATTGTACACAGAAGTTTGTGGAGGACTGGCTTTCAGTAAAACTGGATACATTTTAAGATACCCGTGAAGACAAAGCATAAAGAAAGGGGCCATAATAGGACATCTAAGAGTTTCGGATTTACGTCCAAGCCTGATGGAGAAAGGGTCCTCATTGTCAAAATTTGATTGGGTCATACAAAAACATACACTTGAAAGAAGGAAGAACTATAAAATATGACTGTCTGGCTAGTGGAAATAACTCAATCAGTTCTCTCATTCTTGGGTGAGGAGGAAAGGGGGCTTTAAGCACACAGTAGGTAGATAAATAAAAATGAAAAGAGCAGTATCTGAGAGGCAAAAGGACAAACAGTGATAGTGTCTCTCAAAGCAGATTCAGGGCTCACACATCACGACTGGAGCAGCCCCCCCACTTATGGGCAGGGGTCGTAACATGTGGGACCAAGATGGCTCAGGAAACAGGTGTGGCTCCACCCTGATGGTGGGCTGTCCTGAGGAAACCACAGTGACACCATGTTTGAGATCTTAAATAGATTTGTAGAGAAAAAGAAGTTAGAGATATAGGCAATTCTGTGGAAATTGGAATTAGAAATGTGAGTTTTAATACGATAAGCACTTTTGAATGGAATCAATACTATACTTTGCTATTTGGCCTTCTGGAGAGATGTAGTGTCAAAATGGATTTCCATAAATGAGGATCTAAATAGAAGAAAATAAATAGCTCCCAGTTCCTGTCCTTATCAGGTTTGGAAAATAAGTACAAGTAAAGCCAACAGGGTGGCATTGCTCGGGGCAGGGAGGTGTGGCAACTTTGTTTTTACTTTTCAAATTTTTTTTTAAGGAAACAAATATGTATTCAGTAATTCTATGGACAAGGAACCACACTATTACTCTCATTTGATAGAACTACTTTGCAAGAAAGAGATTATTTTTATTTTATTTTATTGTGCTGAGAACACTTAACATGAGCTATATCTTCTTAATAAATTTAGTGTAAAATACAGTATTGTTAATTACAGGTACAATGTTGTACAGCATATCTCAAAAACTTACTCATCTTGCTTAACTGAAACTTTATTCCGGTTGAATAACAACTCCCCATTACCCCCTCTACCCCACCATTGCACTATTTGATTTTATATATTTGAGAATTTTAGATACATCATATAAATGGAATTATGCAGTATTTGTCCTTCTGTGACTGGCTTATTTCACTTAGCATAATGTTCTCAAATTTCATCCATGTTGTCCCATATAGAATTTCCTCCGTTTTTAAGGCTGAATAATATTCTATTGTATGTATGTACCATATTTTCTTCATCCATTCATCTGTGGATGGACATTTAGGTTGTTTCTACCTCTTGGCTATTGCGAACAGTGCTGCAATGAATATGGGAGTGCACATAACTCTTCAAGATCCCGATGCCAATTCTTTTGGAAAACACGCAGAAGTGGAATTGCTGAATCATATAGTAGTTCTATTTTTAATCTTTTGATGCACCTACATACTGTTTTCCGTAGTGGCTGCATCATTTTGCATTCCCGTGAACAGTGCACAAGATCTCAAGTTTCTCCACATCCTTACCAACATTTGTTGTCTTTTTTTTCCTATCATAGCCATCCTGACAGGTGTAAGCTGCTATCTCACTGTGGTTTGCATTTGCGTTTGCCTGATGAGCAGTGACATTGAGGATCTTCTCATACACCTGTTGGCCATTTGGATGTCTTCTTTGGAGAAACATCTATTCAAGTCTTTAGCCCATCAAGAGAGTGAAAAAAATAACCTATGGAATGGGAGAAAATATTTGCAAACCATATATCTGATAGATATTAGTTTAAAAAATATATAAGGAACTCCTATAATTCAATAACAAAAAAACTAATAACCTGATTTAAAAATGGGCAAGTCTGTTTTTAGAGTTTAGGTCAGTGGTTGCTGGCTTGAGGGGCTATTGTTAATGCAAGAGAATCAAAGTAAAATTAATGTACTCATACTCAGTGGATCAGATGCTATCTTCCTCACCAGTGGAAGCCTGCTCATCCACCTTCACATCTGAGGAATCTGAGCAATGCCTAAGGATTTAGTCCCTGAATTAATCCAGATGCAGCGTATAAATGTGCACTTGACATTTTTCTCTATTGTGAAAGTTATGTTTATTTATAAACAGAGGGAAGCCTTTTTAATTTACATTATGTGGATGTAAATATGTAAGTTAAATACTGGAAAAACAGATAATATTAAATATTTTTAACTTTTAAGATTGTATATTATCTTCAGAATAAGGACTACCGTAATTCCGGTACACTATTGCCAGGTTGCCTGTTTGTCTTGTCAGGTTGAAGTATTCCAAATCTCCACAAATTCCTTGAATAAGTTAAGCCTCATGCCCAACTGCTTAATGAAAATATGTATTCTCTCTACTTTTTAAATTATCTCACTTGGTTCTCCATAATTTTAATAAATACATTCACTTTGTCATCAAGATTGATATGTATATTAATCACAGGGAAATTGCAAGACTTGTCCCCCTGGTAAAAACCATAGCAATGATACTTCTCAGTATCAGATACCAAATATATGATAATTTGTAGAGATGGGGGAGATCCTACCAGGTCCAGAAGTATGTCAGGAAAGGAGGATTTTACATTAAAAATTCACTTATTTTTGCCCTGTGCCAATCTCGAAATATTGGAATTTGGAGGAACTAATACCGTTACAGGTGGGTTATAATAGGAACTCTGCTTGAAAACTTATTTTCCAAATTTTGAAGATTTTTGACACTCAGATTTGAAGTTGGTAAAGGAGTAGGCTCCTAAGATAAATTATTAGATCTGATATAAAGTATATACAAAATAATAAATGGAGTCACTAATAAATATTCAAGTAAGTTATAGACTTCCTGTCAAAATATTTTGATAGACTTTGGTGAACCTTCTCTCTTCCATGTGTATGTCATGTCACATGTGTGACATCTGTATGTCAATGATAGATAAATTATAAAAAGAAAAAATCAATTGACTCCAAACATCTCTGGAGACTAGAACTAGAAAGAAGCCCAGTGGAGAGCAGGAGTGAAGCCATAGGCTGGCTCCATTCCAGCATAGAGACAGGCAATGGGACCAAGAACTGGGTGCCGGTGGAGAATCAGAGAACAAAACAGCTCCATGGTGACTGAGGCACAGAATTCACCTCATGACATGAGGAAAAACGAAGGGATAGAACATCCCACTCATGAAAAGAAGTTGAAGAAAAAACAGCTCCTGTCTGCTGGTTGAGACTGTGTCTTCCGTGATGCCATGAGCTGAGGATGGTGGAGGACAAAGCCACCTCCTCAGGCCCAGCTGCTTCGGTAACGGGATCAGTGATATCTCCATACACCACCAGGAAGAGCTCCAGAGAGACATTATCAGGCTAAGTTCTGGATTTGGGGCCTGGAAATCTGGAAAGAAGCATCCCACTGGTCAGAGCATCCCACTAGTCAGGGAAGAATGAGGAGAGAGAGAAAGAGAGAAACAATAAATAACCGTCCAGTCAAAATATCTGCAAACCAAAATATCAAAACACATGATGAAGAATTCTAAAGCTGAGAAAGTCAAAGGAATTAATCAATATAATGAAAACATGAATTCACCCTAAGAAAATTAACCTTCACAGTCTAACAAAGACTTTAATACATTTAGGACACTTAAGGAGATGAATGAAGGATTAACATCCATTTAAAAGAAAAAGATATGATGGAATTAAAAAAATGTAGAGAGAAAGCAACTACTGTGAGAAAATAGGTGTTTTGAAAATGAAAAATAAAGACATTTCTGACAATAAAGACTTCAAAATTAAAGAATTCAAATGGAAAACTAAATCCTAGACTGGATACAGATGAAGAAAGCGTTTATGAGTTGAACAATGGTTCTAAAGAATTTGCCTAGAGTACGGGACAAAGAAACAGAAATAATAAATTTTGAAGAAAGGTTAGAAGATAATTTTCCAGAATAGAAGAAAGACATTAGTCCTGAGATCAGAAGTGCATTCAGAGCATCAAGGAAGATAAATAAATATAGGATTCAAAATTGACTCAGTGGCACTGAGAACACAACAAAAATAATACTCAGAGACCCTCACTACTCATGGACACCCCAGAGCAAACTTAATACAGACAAAGAAACAGATGTAAGAAACAAAGATGAGGACAAATCTTGATACAATAAGCTGGTAAGTTTGATTAATAATATACTTTAATAAACAATCATGATATTCGTAAAACCTAAGAACAAAACAAGAAATACTATGTACGCGTCAAAATGAATGTAACAGAAAACCAATGAGCAAGAACCCTCCAGAAAACCATTAGCTGCCTAAGACAAACGATACCAAATCAGACAAGGAGAGCACAAGAGAAGAAAGTTATAGATCAATCTCACACAGACACGGAAATGCAGAAATTCAAAACAAAATGGTAGCCAATCAACTTCAGCAGCGCACAATATACACTACACACATTTACATAGATGCATATGAGATGGTGGAGAGAAGACTGGTTTTGAAATCAGAGAGGGCTGAATCTGAGTCCTGGACTGTAAACTTATAAGGTGAGTCCCTTGGCATTTCAAGTTTATGGTGTTTATTTTGTTCATGTGATTTCAGTAGAAAGCATTGACATAGCTACAATCCAGATGATTCTTAATTTACTCAAAATGATGGAAATTGGAACTTTTATTGAAATACTTTTTAAATACTTTAATACTTTAATTGAGAAAATTTCACCTTTGAAGCTATTTATTTGCCCTTAAAAGTATTAATGCTGCAATATTTTTGTTGACTAAAAGTAGATATTGACTATAATAATTTTTAAAGTATAAACACATCCCAAGATTAGCAATTCAATGCTATTTTTTGTTTTACTTTGTTTTTACAGCTAAAAACAGTATCTTTTTGGTGGTTTTCTCTGTGTAAATTAAACATGAAAACAATGTTCGATTCTTGACATTTCTCCTTGTCAACTCTTATGGTCTTCCTGGAGGATGGTCAGAACCAAGCCCAGTGTAGAAACTCACAAACTCTACCCAGTGCATTCACCTGAATATTACATCATTCAGGGAGGTACAGTAGCTGCTCTGACGTGCCTGAATTTCCATGGTAGTCCTGGTCCTGTAACTCATGAAGGTAAGTAGGGTAGAGCCATTGACAGTACAATCTAGCCCCCCAATCCCGCCATCTTCCTCATGTCATCATCAGAATCCATGCCCCGACACTGGAAGAGAACTTGCCGATCATAATCAACCATCTTGGGAATTTGAAAGCCACAAATTTAGTGGCTTCCGTGCCAGAGAAAATTGATATTAATGAACACATCAATAAAAACAGTTTCACTTCCAGCCAACTGCCAAAAGTAGGCATATAGGCACTGTGCCTGCAGCCAACCCCTGCGACAGTGTCCCTCCATCTACTGGAGGAAAATCCACTCCCTACAGTTACCAAAACAAATGTCCCGCAGCTTGCCTCTCTAAGAAAACTTTTACTCTGTTAAATCATTGCCACCTTAGAGTACCTCAGGACTCTGAAGAAAGCTGGTACAGTTTTCTAGATAATCTGAGAGTTACAACCTGGAATTTCCCCCTGATCTTTTCCTTTAGTCTATTTTCCTTTCACCAAAGATGACCTTGGGCTTTACTTATTTGTTTCAAGACTCCCGTTTCTCAGACATCTGAATACACATGCCGGTGGAGGGAAAGCAGAGCTTTCTGAGAGCATCCTAGAGCCACACTTTCACCCGCCATGAGGTGCGCTGAACTCACATCTCTTCCTGGAACAAGTGTAGTAATTAATAATGTGGGCCTGATGGCCTTGCCTAATGACATAAGTCAGATGTGTCACCATTATCACATAATGTGGTTAGGGATCAACATGAATCTATTATAGATTGTAAATAGAAAGTCAAGTATGATCAAAGTTCTGTGGCTTACTCAGCATCCTGTAAGAAAGGATAATCATATTCTCCTCTACACATTTTTGCTTTATCTTCAATAGCTTTCTTCTTCTTCTTTCTTTTTGTTTCTTTACTTTCCCCACAGGACTACTGATTGAATTAAATGCAAACATTAAAAACAACATCGTAAATATTAATGCCAAAGCTGCAATATTCTAAGAGAAAGGAAGTTTTTGTTTTCCAGGATTTTCTTACTGTGGTGGTAAAGGTGGTGATGGTTTAAATATTTTTAGTAGCCTGGAGAGAAAGGAGAAATAAAAGAAAAGGCATTGTCGGGTTTTTCAATAAAATTAATATCATCAGTGTAATTATGGTAATGAGCATATTTTGAGAGGGAGGTTTCTCAGCAATTTTTATAATATGTATGTGTGTGTGTATATATATATATATACACACACACATACATATTTGTCCAGAGGAGTTAACTACTTTATGCTTAACTTCTTAAAAATATTCAATTTTTACCCTTCCAAAAGAAATATCTCATAATCAGGTAAAACACCAAAATGTCAAATTGGAAAGCAAAAATGGCAACTGCCTATCTGACCAGATGAGGTGAGTTTTTAGTCCCTTTCTACCTGCCCCTAGGGAGAAAATTTCTTTCTAAAATCTAATCAGCTCCCAATCACCGATGAAACTTCCTTAAATATTTTAGGGGAACGTTTGAAGGCAGAGATTCAGAAACCTAGGAGCTCGAGGCATCAGGGCTGCTGCCCCGCCCCGAGGGGCTTTCCCAGATGCAGCCCATCCGCGGGCTCAGAAACGGGGTCGAGCAAGCACGGGTCAGAGCAGAAGGTACCCGTGTGTGTGTGTGTGTTTAAGTAAAAATGAAGAGGTACACTCTAATTACTGTGGTAAGTAAAAGAAACCTTCAAAGAAAAAAAATTGAAGGATGCTGGCAGACAGCCAAAACTGTGTAACGGTTAGCAGGCGAGTGGAGTCTTGCTGCCTTATTCTTAGTAAGGGCGTAAAGAACCCTGCTCTCTTCTCGATCGCTGACACTCCGTGCACACATCATTTCCCCTTCCCTATGCAGAGCACCAGGCAAGCATCACCACGCCCAGGCCCCGTCCTGATGAAGGGGAACTAAGAAAAGGCAACTTCAACCGAGGGTTTCCTTTTTCATTGGTCACGGTCACGCTACTCGAATAGGAAGAAATCTGCTACCCATTAGACATTTTCCTCCTGCATTAATAGTCAGAAACATTAATTGCATTTTGTAGCCATTTCTATTATTGTTTTTTTCCGGTTGGGAAATGTTCTTAAAGGGCTGTGCCTGGATAGCAGCATGTAGAGTCAATTAGATTGTGAAAAAATGAAAATAACTCTCAGAGAGGGGCCAGATTTGCAGTCCTACCCTTGGAGAGAGAGGAGGATGGCAACACTAAACGAGGGGCACAGCATTTGGCATCCATGGTACCATGAGGCAGCTCACGACAGACTGGTCAGTCAATAAAATGAAATCCCGATAACCTACCAGGTGCTTTGGAAACATTTTTAATTGATCAAGATTCCTTACCTATTGACATTCCGTTCTTCCTGGAATCACGTTCCTCTGGAAAGAAAAGTCGAATGAAACTTCCTGTCTAAAACCACAAGAGCTCTTGGAACATCTGAGACTCTAAACCCTTCAGTAGAGATATCCACACAACGACCCCGGCCTTCCTCACAATAGTTTGGACAGAGTCAAGTGGCCATAGAAGATGCAAGGACCCATTTAAAGACAATGTGCCACTGCCCTTGGCAGTTTCACAAGTTCACTTCCAAAATACAGAATATTTTATGATTTGACGTTTTCAGAGTTTGCATAAATTGTAGAATTGTAGGGCTGAAGTCAGTCTTACATAGCATCTAATTAAATTTCTTCAGTTTCCAGATTAGGAAACCAGGCCCAAGGAGATTAAGTGACAGCTAACTAGTGACAGAGTGGGGATGGGGCCACAATCAATTTTTCTTTATAAACTACTGGTCACAGAAAATCAAGCAAAGTGTATTTCCTTCCAGAGCTAACTTTATTCTGTTTTCCAGATTTGAAAGAAGTGTAACATGCTCTAAATAGCTGAAATTCAACAATCTATTTTCTATATTCACTTTCGGTATTTATATATTTATACACGCACTTCACATACTTGTTTAACAGTAAACGGCATATTTCCACAGGTGGCTGTCAGTCTCGGTCACAAAATAAAACAGAATACTTTAAAGGCAAAATATTTCTTTGCAATATATTACAAGGTGTTAAGTAGTTCAATGCTCTACGATTCATTATATGTCTCCTTTAAAATTATGTTTTAACTCTATCATAACACAACAGTAACCATCTTTTCATTTCAAACATGGAACTATGTTTGCTGTAAAGTATCAGGTAATCCTGAAAGAGGCATTTTTTAATGATTGCTTGAATGTATTACAGTGATGTATAAAAATTAAAAGCAGGAAGCAACTAAAAAACACTTTTCTATGTGTAGCTTTAATGGGTATAGCAATTTACGGTTTTCAAAAGATTTTCAGTTTTGTGGCAACTGAGATTCAATGTAATAGCATTAGCACTTGGATTCTGGACTTTGTCTCTTAGTGGTATTTTTCTTTTCAATTTAATAAATAGAAATGTGAAGACGGTCAAATTATGGGAAAACTGTTATTTTTTTTCATGTAATTTACAAGCACACACAGTGGGCATATCTTGTTTTTGGCTACCCAGCTTTCCTTCCTTCTGATAATAGTACCTTGGTTTTCCTCTCTCACTTCATGTGGTTCTGGGCATCTAAACTCCCTCCTCCCAACCTCGCCCACCATACTCACTTGTATGTCCCACCAGCTAAGTGGGAGCATGACCCAGACCCAACCAATGGGTTCCATCCCCCTGTCAACAGCAAATGCTTTGGAGATGGGCACAGAATGAAGTCTTTTCGGTAAGACTGAACCCCGGAACTTTCACTGGAACTATCCCGAAAGAGGTTTTCTTTTTCTGTTAGGAATTACTAAGCTTAGAGGGCATGGGTTGTGGGTAGCCATTTTGCCTTTTTGTGGGGAGAACCTGCCTGAAAAAATGAAACCACACGGGAAAGCGGAGAGAGAGTTACTGCTGATTTGCTACCACCACTGTCTTTGGATGCAGTCATGCCCGAAGACAGTCTTCCTTTGGCATTTCAGTGACGTGTGCCAACAAGTCCCCCCCCGTGCTTCTGCTTGTTTTTACTTAAATCAGCCCGAGTGGGTTTTATTCCCTTGCAGCTAAAAGACTTTTAAGTAATACCAAACAGCAGAGGCTTAAACTAGAAAATGGCAGGAATCTTTGACTTTGTCTCTTGAGCTAATTTTACCCATTTAAATAGAGGCAGCAAGCAGTAAAGTTTTAAGCGACTAGGACTTCAAATTCTGAACTCTTAAAGGTTTCTTCATCTAAATCCTGCCTGTTCTCACAGCCTTCTGAGGGTCCAGTTTCTGTGATGGCATTCTGGCTCTTGAGAACCCCAGAAAATCCTTAAAATATATACAAATAGCAAAAACGGAGAAGTAGTTTTGATTCCTCTTCTTCCCCTTAGCAGATCCGTTAGCCCAACAGAAGCGTGAGAGGATAGGAATATTCAAATGAGGTCTGTGAAGCTGGCAACAAAAGCCTAGAGGTCCTAAGTGTTTCACTACGGTAGGAGGATTTAGAAGCTCTGTTGGGGTGCTGATGTCAGGAAACATGAGTATGTGGGTCATAATAGTTTAAGTTTTTTTATGGAATTACGTTTGGGGAAATGTAACAAGTCATAAATGTCCAAGTTCATGAATTTAATAAGTTGATTCATAATAATGTTTTAGTACATCTAATGTAAAAAATAATCAGGTATTTTAATTCTAGTCATGTGTTGTGCTGTTTCCTCCACATCTTCTTAAATGCCCAGTAACAAGAAATGTTTCAGCATTCAGACCATCATTGTTTTCTTTAAACCTTTTTCATCACCATTTGTGGAAGTATATTTAACAGAGTCACTGTTCTGGGATCTCATAATGTGATTTAACATTACAGTATGTAGAAGATTGAATAGGGAAATTGGTACATTAGGTAGTAAATTTAACAGATATTACTCATATATTATGCCATATGTTTTAATATTTTGAATGTTTCTAAGAACATAAGTTTGAGATAATCCTAAGGTGAATTCTATAAAAAGCCATAAAATGCAAAACTTATCTTAAAAAGAATAAGCTGTCACCTTGCTTTAAATAATTTTAGCTAGCAGTCATTGCTTATGAAAAGATACTATTTAATTATATTAAAATGTAACAGTATCTTGTATTTCTATAGCTCTTTCTAATTTAGAAATAATCTCAACCCCACACAGTGCTATAAAATAGGTCAAAGAGAAAAAGAGGCTCAAATCAGGCAGCTGGTAAATGTCAGACTTGAGTGTTTTGAGTTGGTTCATCCCTTTGGATTGGCTACCAGAGGGCACCCTATCAGGAGCATTTCCTCTGTAGGCATCGATCCAGGGTATTCCCTGCTTAACCACCAATAACATGACTAAGTGGCCAAATCTGGGTCCAGGCATCTCTACTAAAATCTTACCACGAGGCTTGAAAAGGAAGAAATTAATATAGAAAGCCAAGAGGATGCTATAGAGACTAGTTCTGAAATGTTGGCTCCATGAAGGCTCTAAGGATGTTACTTTTCATGGTTTCCTCTCCAACACCAAAACTCTATCTTGCATATAGACATCACGCAAAGACTGTTGTTCAGTGAATGAACAAGTCTATCCAACTTAATCAGTAAAACCTAGCAAATGTGTGGGTCTATATATTATGTATAAATTACAGTGAAACCAATTAAGTTACATATAACACAGATCAAATGTTCCTTACCAGGACTAGATGAAATCTGGTTGTGAGTTGTTAGACACAAGGTCTCAGTTATAGTTTCAATATTCTTCTATGTCAGCCTTCTTACTCTTAACCTTGGTTTTCCTGATGGCCATGGCCTCATTAAACACACTTAATCAGTCTTCAGTCATCAAATCACTCCACTTTTCTCTGCTACCTGGGTTGTGGTGATCTTTCTACTATAAACTTCTCTTCTGAGCCAATGATCTCTTCAGTGTCTTTAAGTACCCGAGGAGAGTCCATTTATTTTGACTCCATGATTTTGCATGGGTAGAAACATCTTGAGTAAAGCTCTTATTTCCCTTTCCTAAATGTAATGGGAAAAAAACACATTTGAGATATAAGTCATTTTTTTCTCATAATAGTCTACTAGCCTAACCCACCCTTATTCCTGCTCTTACTCAAGAATTTAGGCCATTAAGTGTGTGATCTTCATTTTATTTCCTAGCTCTGGTATGTTAAAAAAAAAAAAAAAAAAAGTCCTCATACAAATGCTGAGGAATCCAGGAAGAAACATTATAAATTACAGCAAAGGATTTGAGGCGAATAAGATTCCACTCTGATCCCACATTTACAAATAAAAAGATTGGAGTATATTTCTCTAGAGACAAGAGAGAAAGAGAAGATAGTCCACTGGGGAACTAGAAGAGAAAATATTTTGGTAGGTCCCAGAGAGAATCCCAGGAGCCTCTTCCCCAGGAAGGACCCTGAAAGGATGACAAAACCCTGGAGAGGGAATAGCCTAACAAATTGAGAGTGATGAGCTCTGATGAGCTTCTTCGAGGTTTCTGTGAAGGGAAACAGCAGAATAAGCCTGTGACCCTGCAGATGCCATAGACTTAGGAGTGAGAGCCTGAGGTCCATGAGATAGGTGGACAGGCAGGGGACTGTCTCAGCAGTGACCTCCCTAAACTGGTGACCGAGGGCCAATTCCACTCCCAGTCCTAGAATTGTTTGAGATCTCCAGAATCAGATATAACTCCAGGGAAAACTGAGAGTAGGGACGCCCCAAATTAACTGCATTTAAGTCTGCTGCCCTGTTGAAATTGGTCCTCAAAATGAAATGAAATTGATTGGTAGAATAAAAAGAAAATTATGTATCTCATACGCCTGACCTGTTGACTGAGATTCACACTCACTAGGAAAACATAGCTCCCTAGGAAGTCAAGGCCTATGTGATGATGCTTAATATGAAGAATCTCAATGATAGATGTGAAGGCAACAGAAAAAAAACCTTTTTGTACTTTTAAATTCTTCTGTTACTTTTCGTGCCTCTACATGAGGGTTATATGTACACATTTTTATGCATGTACTTAATTAATTCACTCAATAAATATTCATTAAGTACTTCTTATGTATAAGGTGCTATACCAGACACTGTGAAAAATACAAAGAAATATACAACATGCAATCTCTTCCCACAAGTGATTCATAATCTAATTGGGGACAGAGAGACGAATTAAACTATTAATGTAGTATATTGGCATATGCCGAATAACTTGTAGAAATGATAAAATTTTCATGAGTTTAGACAATAGAGGGATCAATGTACAAGAATTGTCAAGGAAAACTTAATAGAGAAATGTTTTTCAAACAATGGATGAAAACACATTGGTGGTTGTGAAATCATTTTAGGGAGCTATGACCAAGATTTAAAGTGGATAGAATAAAGAAGGGTAGAGTAGGGTAGAGCTTGGCAAGAAGGATAGGATAGTGAATGGAAAGATTGTGTCAATATTACTGAGAGGGACTTCTGGAAACATTCTAATTAAAATATTTTTTCTTTGACATCTGAAGGATAATTCCCATTAGAAATCTTTAATCAACTGAACTATATCACTCCTCTTGAATCGCTTTTTAGTAATGAATTCATAGCCTTGATATGTATTTTTAGGGCCCTTCGAGATAATTTCTTTCTTCCCTACCATCACCCAGTAATTCTGATAAAGCCAAATTCACACACACACATACACACACACTCACGCAATTCCTTATGGACTTGGATCTAGATGAAAGTCAATGTAACACCCTCCATCCTGCATGCACGCAATAATTCTCAGAACCACAACCGTTACGGCTCAACCTAGACACCTTCCCAAATTCTCGTCTGTGACTGAAAAGGCATCACTCTCATCCTCTTTCAAAACATATGGTTTCTTAGAGAGCTGGAAGAAGTGGTGTTAATGCTAATTCTATGAGGACTTTGCCTCTCTACAAACTCTACATCTCATGCAAAAGTCTGTTGATATGGCCTGCCCTGTTCCCGAGTCGTCTACTAATTAGAATTCTCAGCAGGAGAGAATGCCATGACTCTTGAGCAGAGAGGAGGAAATTGGAAAGAGTCCAGAACCTTTCTGCTTTCGGCTCAACTGGCTCAACTGGTCAACATAATGTTTCTATCTTTAGCTGGAGATGATTTTATAAAGTCTGAGTCAGGGGGAAAAAAAGATTTTTTTAATTATTATTTTTATGCCTTGCAGTAATTTTTCTTAAAACACCAAGGAGTCCACTAGCAGAGGGAACCCTAGTGGTTTACTCATAATGCCTAGAGACAGGTCCTGCATAGAAAATGAAGATCTTGAAAAAGAATGCAAAGATATTTTCATGAGAAGAAATCAAATCCAATCAACACATTTCTAGCAAATCCCTGCTTTGTGCAAGACCAAGATAGCATTTCAAAATAAGTAGTTCTGAGAAGTAAATATTGACATACAGAGACCAGATTCCTTTTGGATTTGTTTTCTCACAGCTGACGTTACACCAAATTGATTCTTGCCATACGCATGCACAGCCTCAGGTCTGATGTCCTCGTCTGTTTCATCTCATCATCCCTGGGAACACCACTAAGCGATTTAATAGACTCTTTCCAGATCGGACAAGTAGTGCTCAATACCAGGTTAATGAAATTTTTGTGTTCATCACCTCCACATACATCTTTTTACTAAAGAATGTGTGGGTTTTAAACAATCACATAAACCTCTATTCCTTAAGCATTCGCGGTAAAATTCTTAAATTGTTTCTGGTAAGTACTTTGTCTATGCAATCCCTTCCAGTCTCTTTGCCATTTTTATAGACGTAATCAATTATTTCAGTCAAGCAAAGTACCTTGTCAACTTTCCAGAATTCCTACCACGATTTTAACTACTAGCTTGGGGTTTTATTCAGTATGAGCATAAAAGTTATTATATTCTAATTCCTTGTGATTGTTACTACATTGAGATTTATTTTTGTTGGTTATTTCAAGAGGCTGTTAGAATGAGTTCAGCGACTTCATTCTGGTTTTCCTGATTGATTCTATTCTTAGGATGGTGGAAGCCTGGAGGCTTTTGGCCTTGCTGAACATCTTGAACAATTTTTTAAACAGTTTGAGTTTGGCAAAACCTATTTTGCCAAGAACATTACCCCTTAGTTTTTAAAAACCATGTGCATTTTAAGGAAAATGTAACCCATATGTTCCTAATTCCTCTGTACTAAACACATCAAAATGTTTTGTAAAAATTGCTTGATTTCCAAGAAGCTTATGAGCCTTGCTTATAAGACCTTTTAAGTTATTTTCTTTCAAAACAGGAAGTTACTTCTGCCAGGAGTAAAGTTATTGAGACACCAACTGTTTCAAGAAACTCATGAACTTGACTGGACATATTTTATGTTACTCTTGGATGTATTTCCCGAATAAAATGGTAGCCAAAAAAACAAAAACAAAAACCAAGCTATGAGAGAACCAAATCAAATAACGACACATTTTTGGAATATATGTATGTTTTCTGAATTCTCGTACATTGAAATACTTGACTATAGATTTCCTACTTAACAAGCAAAAACACCTGCTTCAAAATAATTTTTTGAGAATAAGATTTTTTTTTTTTAGTTCTAGAGAAGATATTCTAGAACCTTGTTTGAATATCTGTTTTCAACATGTTACAAATTAACTTTTCCCAGAGGATTTGAAAATTTTAACTCAGTTTATTTTTATTTTAATATTTCCATCTCTAATCCCATCAGTAATAATAAAAAGAATATTGACAACCCAAAACACGTGTGTATTTTTGTGTACATGTGTGTGTGTGCAACATCCTAGATCTTCCTGTGGGTACTCAGGTGCCCGCAGTTTCACTCATTAATCTCTCAATGAGATACCAAAACACTGGACTCTTACTCCTCAAAGTGGGAAAAATTTGGTAATCATTCTTCTTATTCTAGATCATAGGCTGGTGAGTCAAGCACAAGTCTGTCACTGTAAAGGGCAGCATCTGCCCCAAGATCCCCATGGAGAGAACAAACAACCTACTAGGCCTGTTTCTGGCTGGGTTTCTTGAAAATTTGTGTATTCTCTCTTTTCCATCTTACTCTCAAACATCGGATCAGAAGAGAAAAGACGAGGCCTTTCCCATGTTTCAAGCCTGCAGGAACCCGCCTTTTCAGTTTTTCCAGGTAGCTCTCCCCTCAGACCCACTCTATTTTGCATGATCCTGGAGGCAAAGACCTCCGATCCCCTGGCCTTGTTGCTCAAGGCTCTCTGTTCAGCCTCTTCCATCTCCGTCACCATCCTGCCTGGCTTGTGTGTCAGAACTCCCATCTGTGAGCCAATCTGACGCTGTGCCCTGAGAGAGAACTCAATAGATATCACAACAAAGCCTTAAAAAGGTAGAATTTTCTCATTTGTTAAGTAGCCATATGGTTGGTACTCAATGATTTGAAATAATGACTGTGCCAATTAGCTTGATTGTTGTCATTTCACACTGCATAGCTATATCAAATCATCATATTTTACACCTTAAATACAAACAATTTTTATTTTTCAATTATACCACTGGTAAAAGCTGGTAAAAATATGAGAAATTATATCACCTGACTCTGTTGCGAATATAATTTGCTATATACTAAAGTCACTATTCATCCTCTTTCAAAATGTATAAATGAGAAATACAAAATAGACAAGCTATTTTCATCCAGGCCTCAGTTTCCTCATCTCTAAAGGGATGCAAGTGGATGGAATGATTCCTAAGGTTATGTCCTGCACAAACTTTCTATGAACCTATTCTTAACACATCAACTTTCCAGCAATACTGAAAGTGAAGAAATCATTGGCAGCTGGTATTCAGGGCACAGAGTGCTTCTTGACAGAAGTATTTACTGGTTCAGCTTTTAGTTCCTGCTACATACCAGGCACTTTGCTAAGATTAGTAATACAAATAAGGAAGGAAGGAACCAAAAGGAAAGAAAAAATCCAAACAACTTGAGTTATAAATATATTTTGAAAATAGAAATATTAATCTAACCAGCTTGAACCACAATAATTAGAAAATTTTGTTTGAAAAACAGAAAGAACAATGAAGAACACCAACAGAATTCCAACTGCCTAAACTCCATTTTTATTTTTCATAAATCTAGGTCTTGACTGGTTTCTTTTAAAATTTACTTTTATGTAATTTACCTTGAAATTCAGCCTCTGGAGGAATTAAAGGTCAATGTGTTGAGGAAGGTAATTAAGTAAAGGTAGAAAGGATACATTTTGGGTGAATATAGGTGATACCAATGCAAATTTTTCTGGATGATAAAATTTTTTAAAACTCAAAAATATTTACCTATGAACTATAAAATGGCGCACTTTATTTCTAAACCATCCATAGTGACTTTGGATGGTAAAATTGACTAGATCTTAAAAGCTTTCCATCACTAGGGAAGTATTCAAAGTTACTACAATTAAATAATTAAACTTCTTTAACTGTAATTCTAACGTTTGTTTAATCTTTTCTTTCTTTATATTAAGCTGTGCTGAACAAATATCCACTTTAGCAAGTGTACTACCACCTCATTTTAATCCTGCAATGAAATATGCCTGAATTTGTGATAACAGTAATAACACAAAACAGGCTTTATTCTATTAATGGATTGTGAGTCAACAGCAGAATTGGTGAAGAAGCAAATTGTTTCCCCATGTGAAGTGGATGATCTTTTCCAGAAGAAGAGGATTTAGTGCCCTCAAGGAGGCAATTTATTAAATGGAGCCAGAAATGTATGTTCATTTCACTGGTCTGAATAGAGCAGAGGCATCATCATTAAATGGTTACTTTAGGGCACTAGGATTTTGGTACCAGGTATTATGTAAACTTTGCATGTACAGTCCTCCAGTCCTCCCAAGCAGCAACAGCAACATGACAATATCTATTAGGCCATTCTGCAAAGTAATCCCATATTAATAGTTAGAGGAGAACAAAGCCCTACTCTAGAAGTCAGAACATCTTAGTTTGTGTGACCCGCTATGCGTGAAACACTTAAACTCAGTTCATTCGTCGTCTGTAAACATGAAAGTTAAACAAGATGATCTCTAAAATCTCTTTCGATTCTAAAATAAAGTAATTGATTCACTTTCTTCTAGATGTGTAAACTTATGTCCTCCAAGTTGTATTAAAAACATTTTTCTTTCAGTAACGCCTTTTCCCCACTCACCCCAAATATACACGTAATTACCTCAAATTAAAACAAGACTTGAAGTGCACTACTGTCTTTCAAAACATATGGAGAAACTAAGACAAGGCAGAAGTTGCTTTACGATTGTGGCAAAATCACTTAACAAATAATTTCCATGCCCAAATCACATGAGTTTGTCAGTCATCTCATTTCTCACCTCCTCTACTTTCTATCCCCAAAATAGATGATTACTTGCTCATTTTTGTAAAATAGGTATTAAAAAATTTCTTGGACATTGGAGAAAAGGCAAAACAGAGATGCAGAACAAAACTTGATTATATCATTTTAAAAACTTGTAAATCTATTTTAGGAACTTGATTGGCTCAGGCATCAGGTAATTTGAAAAGAAATGAGTAAAGAGAAAGATCCTCGATCTAAACTTCAAGCCAGTTTGACTTCAGATAAAATCCAATCTGACAAATTTTAAGTTATTATTGAAAAAGTGGAAGAGTTTACCATAAGAAAGCTAATCACACAAACATACAGCTCATCACTTTTGTGTCTGTGTGCATTTCGGAGTTCAGGATTCGGCCTGTCAGAATTGCCATATTCTCCATTCCTAAATATGAGCCATCTATGTATTTCTGTGTCATATGAGCACAGTGAAAATACCAACTCATTGGTTTCATTTTGTTTGGATAAAATTATCAATAAGTCAAGGAATAATTATGCTTCACTCCGTGAGCATGCTTACAAGTACCCCAGAACAGCTAGACTATTCTCTCTTTGAATATAGGGGTCCTGCTTTACTCCTTTTTGTTTCCCAGCACCTAGTACTACGCACAGAGAAAATGATTAACAAAAACTTATTGCATAAATAAGTATTTGATATGTAGTTTCTTTAAAGTAGCACAAGAATTGGATATTAACAAAACAATAAAATATTTTTAATCTATTCTATATTTACTGGTGCCAGATATCTTACCCACACTTTACCTTTAATCCGTAGAATTGTCCTATGAGGCATTATCATCTCCATTTCACAGAAGAGGACGTTTCCAAAAAGTTAAGTGAATTGCCCAACATTAGACAGCTAGTAATCCGTAGCCCAGTGTCAGCCCCAGTCTGTCTGGCAGCAAAGCCTGCGCTCTTTCCATTTCACACACTTTCTGCTCTTAGTCACTGCTTCAACCACAAGTCATTCAACGTACATATGACTGTACGAATCCCAGTATGGAAAAGCATGGAGAAAAATGTGTTTCTGCTTCAGGGCTGGCTAAGATCTTCCAACCAGTTCTCCAACTAATAATCAGTTTGTCTTGCGGCTAGGTTGTTTTGTTTTGTTTTGCCAAAATGTTTTTAAAAGCTTTTCTGTCAGAAGGAAAGTCTGAGAGCATATACATACATCAGTGTGGTGACCTCTAAGCTAACCAGGGGAATAATGGAGAGGTGAGGGGGACCGGGAGAAAGGAAGTTCAACCAATCTGGTCCTTCAATTAAATTAAGTCCTCAAAACTCAAGCTCTTCAGCCAGAGGCCTAATCGTTGGCGGTCAGTGGACAAGGAAGTTGCTATCTTCCTTAACTCCGTGTCCTAAGGCAGGGCCCTTTTGCAGCTTGGGCTCCTTCCTCAGATTGGTGTGTTGGTGAAGGAGGCCGTGATAGTAACCAAACCCTCTGAGATTATGACTTGGGTCCCAACCTGCCCTACATTTTAATTACTTGTGTTGGGGGAAGTCGAAGAATCAAGTTGGGTCTCACAGGATCACCTAGCAAGCTGGTTGTGAACAATAGCAGCCCTGGCCTTTGACCAGGGTTCAGTCTTCTTATAGAATGTTCTTACAACCCTTGTCATCAGAAGTGGGGCCTGATTCTTGTTGGTTGTATGTTCTCCCAAAGGTTGGTTAATTCATCATGTCACTTTGGCTCATTCACTCCAAAGGTTGCCATATCTGGTGATTATTTGTCATTCACTTAAATTCTTCTCCATTCATGACATCTCAGTATGTGGTTAAAACCAGAACCTAACATTTGCCTTCTTAAAAATAGTACTTGCAAAATATAAACATTCTTATTATTTGATCTTCTTTCTTCAGCTTCCAAGAGGAGATGATCATAAATGAAATAAGACTAATTCTCAATAATTCACTAAGCCTAAATTTTGTATTTATAGCTACTATGCACACACACGCATAACAAATAGTATGTCCATATTTGTCATAAATATATAATTAAAATATTTTCCAAGGATTGTGTAAACTGTTCTACATAAATTACCTCACAACAAACCCAGGAGGTAATAAAGGAAAAAACTATCGCTCGAAGAGGTAAACGTGCCTGAAATTGTGTAGCCATTTAAACAAAGTTTATAAAATGCATGATTAAATAGATCATTCCAAAGTCCATTGAGAAAAATTAATTACATCTTCTGAGGTAGCAAGAACTTATTGTTTGAAGCACTATTTTTGCTCTTATCATATACTGAACTATATTGACAGTCATGGTGTGCACGTGCCCGGTCATATCGGCAAAGGTTGTCAGCTCTTTAAGGCTGTACAATCTGATGAAAGCTGTGAACAGTTTCCCCGGAAAAATCCATACACCCACCATAGTTGTTCCCACAATTTCAGAGAGTTGGAGGGTCTTCTGTGGCCTGCCTTTAGGGAAGGGATCCCTGTACCCTAGAGAGCCATGAGCCCCAGGCTCGAAGACCTCACACACCGCCTTACTCCACTTCCTGTCTGCCACAGGCCTATGCCTTACACACTTTTGGTTCTCAAGAAATACACTAACTTTAAAAGAGAAAGACATTTGCTATAAACCTTGAAAACTTAACAGTCCAAAAAGCTATAAATATGGTTTATCAGGGAGCTTGTTTTTCTTTTTTTATTGTCATATTCTTGAAAACATAAAACCCAGAAAAGAGATAACTGTAACTCGTGCTCTCTGAGCCCTGACTTTGGCGAGCACTTTGGGAACAGCCACTGCTTTATTGGACTGCTTTTGTCTTACAGCATCAGAAGCACCGATGGCTCCAAAGGATCCGGATATGTCTACGTGGATTGTTCCATGTTGCAGATATTTAGGGAGGTGTTAAAGCGGACGTAAGCATTCTTTTTGGGAAAAAAAAAGACTCTTCTTTCTTGAATACTGTTAACATTTAAAATTAACTTGGCAGACCAAAAATTGAGGTTATTCAAAATATGCTCCCTTGTTAAAAGCTACAGTTCTGTTGAAAGATTTTAATCTTGGTATGAAGTTCACATATCATTCTTGCACTTTCTATTTCCTCCTAAAACATTTTAAAGTCTAAATGTTCTCTTTATTGGGAGATCCGTAACAGAAATACCCTTAAGTCCAGTCCTCTGTTCCATCCCTTGTGCCTAATTCTGAACTTCGTAATCTCTTGCCTGAGTCTTTAGAATAGCTTTTCGGTCTCAGAACTCCTTGGCTAAGCCAGTAGGTATTGACTGACATTAGCTATTTTCCTAATGATTAAATCTGATCATGTCATTTACTTGCTTTAAAATATCTCTTGGTTCCTATTGCTTACAGAATTAGACACAAATTTCTTATTTTAGCTCTGAAGAACCTTCCCACCTAGTTCTGGCCTCGTGCTCCTTTACCGACTCTGTCTTAACTCATGCCCACTTCCCTCAAGTCAACAATATGCCTCTAAATCCCAATTATACTAAAACCCTCACCATTTTCTAAGCACATTAAGACCTGCCACAATAATAAGCATGTTGTCTCTTCCGGAATGTCCTTTCTCATCTCCATCAACTGGAAACACCTCTTCATCTTTTAAGACTTAGTTCAAATGTCATCTCTTCTAAGAAGCCTTTCATGAACACTTCATAGAGTTATTTTATCCTTTGAACTTCGATTCCATTTTCTCTGTAACTCTATTAAAGCCGGTGCCATTGAAAGTTTTGTGTGTGATGTCTGTCACTCCCACAAAATTGTGAGGTCTTCAAGGACAAAAACATATTTCATTATCTTTACAGACCCAGCACCAGGCCAATGATTGGCATTGCTCATTAGTTTCAGAAATTGTTTGAGTAATCAATGAATAATCTAATGGATGAATATGGCACAAGTTTTTGCTCTATTACTAACAAATGTGTAAATTGGAAGTAAATAGATTTGAGTAGAAAGCTTCAGACATTTCTAAACTAATATTGCTAGGATATTTAAATATATAAGAAAGGACAAAGGCAAAGCTGAATCTATTCGAACTTCATAATCTCTAGACAAGGATGACATATCACACCTTAAACTTCTAGGGTTATTTTCTTATTCAAGGAGGAAACAGACATTTCAAGAAAAGTAACTTGGAATTTCAAAATCATAAAAATATTTTGAAATCAAAATATGCGAAAGGTAAGAGAAAAACTATGATAGTAATTCATAAACAATGAAAACAATAGGACTTCCTTTAACACATGAACTTTAAGAGCCAACTATGATCAGATCTTACAGGAATTATTCTTCCTGTTACCGGATACATTCCTGGAAATATATATTTATCATGCCTTTTTTGCCCAAGAAAGAAATTTCTTGCAAAAGTAAGGTTGACTATTTTTGTGTCTGTGCACCTGCTGTTTGCCCCTAGAATTACCCCCTAAGTCAATGCTCTGTGGCTGGTTTACACGCTCTCCCCCCTACATTGCCTGTCCTGAGGTAAACTGTACCATAGTCGGACCGATTAGTCTCTTGGATCCAGAATTTTGTGATGCAAGAGGTTTATGGTATTACACTGGAAGTGAAAATCAGAAAAGCATACTTTTCACAATAACCTAGAGTGTGAAACAAGTTCTCTCTATTTTCTCTTTGTCACATTTTAGAAAAACTTTAAATACTGTGGAAGTTTAATGGAATAAAATATTGCAGAAAAGCTTTTTGTTTCTACTATTTCACCTTAATAAAGTTTTGACCTCAACTCCCTCCACAATCCCACAGGATGCCTTAAGACTACTGGGGATTTCTCCATTCTGTTGCATGTCTAGGATACTGCCAAATCCCCCACAATGCAAATAGCTATTGCCCTCATCATATGTCCACCTCCACCACCCTATCACTCCCCCTTTCTTTCTTCCCTCATTCCCCACATCCAACCCACCCAAGTACCATAGCTAGCCCATCAGGGACTCTGTGTAACTCAGGCAAAAGGTAAGACACTTTAATGACACATAAAACTGGAAGTGTTTTGCAATAACCCTATGCATATGTTATGACTATGAGGTAATGACTCCCCCAAAGTTGTCCAATCTGCGCAACTACAAGCAGTGCCTCAGCATGCACACACGCACACACACACACACACACACACACACAAGCACAGAGCTCCTGGGACCATTAGTTTTCAAATATCAATGAATCTCTGGTAGAATTCCAAAAAGGGATTTTGTTTCTGGATTTTTCCTAAAATTATAACATTAAATTTACTTTAAAACATCCAGAACCGTGTCTTAGACATGGTATGTGTGCCATTGTGTCCGACAGTTGCTGAATGGAAAAAAAGTGTACTGTCATTTCTGGGAAGTGTCTCCTTCTCTTCAGCTAGGTAGTAAAGCAAAAGAGGAAGGAGTCAGGCCGGGAGGGAACATTCCTGGTACCTCTTGAGAGATCCCTGAGAGAGAGAAACCTGGGCTGTCCACTCTGCAGTACAAAGTGCTTGTAGTCCAAGTCTTTCAGGGAATTTTCAGGCAAGTGATATTTTGGTATGAAGGTGCTAGGAAATTCTCTATGAATCATAAAACAGATCTGAAAGAGATCGAGCATTACGCTCATCTATAAGCATACTGAGAATTAGAAGATATTAGGTGAATATTAGTGATATTAGAAGATATTAGGTGAATATATACTAAAGTGTAAATTCCTTTACAACTAATGAGATAATAGTTACAGATCATTAACATATAAAAGCCATACAAATAGATACAAAATTACTAAAACAGCAAAAAAAAAAGGATATAAAGGATAACTCCTTTGTTCATTCATTTATTCATTCAAAAGTGCAGTTGAGTATCTCTCATGTGCCAAGCACCATTCTGGATGTGAGGGATATAGCAGGGACTAAAAGAAAGCCTCAGTCATAGATATTTATCCCCATTTGGGAAGACAGACAATTAAGCAAACAAAAAGCATATAATATAATGACCAAAATGTCAGATAATGGTAAGGCTATGAAGTACTTTACATAAGTGATCAAGGAAGATCTCTCTGAGAAGTCAATTTCAACAGGGACCTTAATGAAACGAGTGAACAAGCTACTTCAAATCTAAGATTCTGCTCCAGGCAGAAGGAAGGGCTGTCAGTGCAAAGGCCCTGAGCAAGGAGGGTGGTTTGATGGTCTGGTGGGTGTGAGGAACAGCAAGAAAATCAATGTGGCTGAAGTTGAGTGAGCATGAGAAAGCATGAGTTCCAGGAAGTAACCAAAGACTGGATTGTGTAGACTTTGAAGGCCATGGCAAGGTCTTTGGTTTTTATTTTAATTGTGATAGGAAGCCATTGTAGAGTTTTAGATGGATGAATGGGATAATCTATTTTTATCTTTATTTTTTGGGGGGGTAATCTATTTTTAAAAATATTACTCTGGCTGATGCATGGCAAATGCATTGTAAGGGGCAAGGGTGAAAAGAAAAAGATCTATTAGGTGGCAGTTTTATCAGAGCAAGAGAAAAGTGATGACTGTGGAGCTATGAGAAGTGACAGGATTCTAGTTGTGTTTCAAAGGTGGAACTGATAGGGTCTGTATAGTGTATGATACTAAAAAGAGACTCCAAGATTACTTCATAGCCTAAATAACTGGTTAATCACAGGGCCAAGTTTTAAAATTGGTCGTGTTATGGGGTGGCAGTTTTTGGGGAAAAATATCAGTATTTGGTTTTGGGCAGATTAAGTTTGTGATGTCTAAATGACATACAAGTGGAAATGTTGTGTAGGCAATTACATAGGTAAACCCAGGGGATAGGTAGAGTCTGAAGAAAAAGATTTGGGAGTTATCAGCAAATAAATGATACTGAAAGCCATAGGTCCCCAAAGAAGACAGTATAGATAGAGAAGAGGGGAGAGGAGAGAGCCAAGGACTCAGAATTTATACATGAGAGAAAAAAATATCCAATAAAAATATTTTAAATGTTCAACCATACTGTAACTAAAAGAAACTCTAATTTAGAAAAGCATGAGGAGACAAGAGAGCAGCAGCAGAACAGTGTTTGAATCTTCCCAAATCCCATTATGAAATAGAAAAGGCAACTAGGGTATAAAAGAAAAATGTTACAGACAGCATCATCAACAAAACGAGGTGATCAAGTATCCCCCTCAAGCCCCAGAATATGAGCATGTGGGGCCAAACCAGAGACAACAGAAGAGCCAAATGTGATCAGCAGCTGTGAGGAAGAAAACAGGGAGAAAAGCAATACTTCTAAGAGCTGGGTAACACAAAAGTTGCTAAGGATTCACACGCAAAAGGAAAGGATCTGACGGAGTGGCAGACTCATCTGGTAGATCTGAGTGTGCTTTGCAGGCTTGAATTTGCGTGTCAGTGCAAGAAGGAAGGTCTGAGGGTACAGAAAAATTCTGGGCCCTCAGGGCTATCAGAAATACTCAGCAAAGAATACAACCCTGGACTGTGATAAAACTTCTTGGAACAAACATACATTTATTGGGTCAGAAACCAAGGGAGTAAAGAAGAAGAGGAGACTCAGATACTAATGGTGGAGGGGATGAGACAGGTATCAGAATATACTGGAGAAGTGGCTATATGGAGAGACTATATTTTTTAATACTCTGCACCAACAACAGTATATAAAAGAAAAGAGAGGGAACCATAGAGGCCAAATACTAGAAAATCTATCCTGACCTTACACAGGATTTCTTCTCTAAAGTAGAGGAAACCCCAACTCACTTTAATATGAACAATAGAAAAAGAATTGTGACCACCCCATATTAAATAAATAAATACATTAAACAAATAGCATTAAATAAATACGTCCATAAATCGCACAACAAGAAAACATATTTAAAATATTCTCTCACCAGAAAAACATAGCCATAAAGCAGAGGAAGAGTGTAACCTAATTTTGCAAAGCAAGTAGAAGGAATTAATAAAATGTCAAAAGCAATGAAAGACCAAAATAAATCACAATCAAGAAAATTCAAAAATGTGATAGCTAGATAAAAGGAAGATGAGAAATGAGAGCAAAAAGAGTACATAAAAGAATTAGAAATAAAAGAAATAAATTTAGAGATGAAGACTCAATGGAAATTAACATGAGAGTGAATAGACACCATAAGAAGCAATGTCAGAAAAAGGGAAGATAGAAAAGAGAAAAATGAACTTTAAAAATAACCCCAGAAAGAAAGAGATTAAAAATAATTTGAGAGGAAGATAGACAAAGAAGACAAAGAAGACCTAACAGAAGTATAATTGGAGTGCCTGAAGAAGAAAACCAAAACAATGGAATGAAAAAATACAAAAACTATAATCCAAGAAAATTTTCTTACAGTAGGAAACTTGAGGGGGCCAGCCAGTGGTGCAGCAGTTAAGTTTGCACATTCCACTTTGGTGGCCTGGGGTTTGCTGGTTGGGAGCTGGTGCCAACCTATGCACTGCTTGCCAAACCATGCTGTGGCAGGCGCCCCACATATAAAGTAGAGGAAGATGCATACGGATATTAGCTCAGGGCCAGTCTTCCTCAGCAAAAAGAGGAGGATTGGCAGCAGATGTTAGCTCAGGGCTAATCTTCCTCAAAAAAAAAAATAATAAAATAAAATAAAAAATAGAAACTTGAATGCACTTATTGAAATGGTCAACATATACGTAGAAATTGACCCAGAGTAATCATATTTTAATACAAAATAAAACACTAGATTTTCCTATTGAATCGAGAAAGATTATTTATGGTAACCATATATGATATGATTTACACTAATTTGTAATTTCTTACAATTCCTAAAAAATAATTCTGCCATATATCCTCTTTGAATAAGTAATTCCCTTTTCATCATCTATCCTAACAACAAGTCGTGTGTCATTGTATAATAATGACAGATCATATTTCTTTGAAGATCTGTATTTGCAGTACCGACATCTTTGCTTAATTAAAATTGCAGTCAAATAAATCATTACTTACAGTGTGGTAATAATGGGGGAGGTGGGAAAAGATCATTAATAAGGTTTTGACATAGAAAATGCTGAAAAGCACTCACTCTGTAAAATTCTTCAACTCATAAACAAGAAAATGAAGTTTAAAGAAGAACAATGATTTGTGCAAGATGACCAGCCAGACTGTACAAGCCTTCCAATACTAAGTAGCTTAGCCTTTTCATTTTCAGGTCCATGTTTTGTTCCACTACATCATACACAAGATTAGTTATTCATCTTACTTGACTAAATATCATAGTGTGGGAAGTTAGAAAATCAGACGAAATTAGAAAATCATAAAATCATTCTTTATGGAAAATGATCTTCTCAGCCCTTAAATATAAATAATAGAACACTCTAATATGAAATACAATTTAAAAAATAATGTCAGTCATTGTCATGAAGAATACTGTAATGCTATGTGTTGATCAAAATCTATCCGCCATCTTCCTGGGGTCACAGCTACCTGATAATCAGGTGTGGCCAAGTGACTGATTTCAAGCCAACGCATTGGAGTAGAAATGACTGCACTACTTCTAAGCTGTAGCTTAAGTAACTAAAATATTTCCCATCAAGAGAGCTCAAAGAAGAAAAAGATGCTCTCAGAGCAGGTGATACAAAACTTCGCCTGCGTTTGATTCTTGGTATGAATAATGATAATGAAAAAGAGAAAAAAATCAACAACAACAAAAGACCTCCCATAGACAATTCTCCATTCTCATTTTGTACCTGCTGACTGGATGCCAGTGCCTTGAAAATTATGTACTGGAAGTAACAGAGTTTCGCTAGTTTGGGCTGCTAGATGAGTTTATAAAACATAACCTTCAGCTCCTTCTGACTATTAGATTTTACATGAGCAAGAAACAAATATCTTGTTGGGTTAAGCCATTTAGATTCCAAGGTGTATCTGATACTGTAATTAATATTGTCTTAAATAGAAATTTCTATCTGAGTGCATAGTAACAAGAAAATCTAAAATCTGTGACATGGGCAGAAGAAAACTAAAAAACTAATATCAGAGGCTGGAAATAAGAATTCCCAAGTTAGGCAGTGGCAAAATATTCAATAACACCAATGCTGATGATATCTTGGGAGGCAGATCACTGATCGTCCTAGCCCGTGGCTCTTGCAAGAGATTGGAAAACAGCACACATTATATCAGCACACATTAGATGTTCCTTGCTTTATTTGACAAGCTATTAGAAGAAGAAATGACCACAGGAAAGAATGATCAACTGTACACACAAAAGTGAGAGGGAATAAGGAAGCATCCAAAAATTTTAATCTTTGAAAAGTTTGGAATGCTTATTTCAAACATTAGAGAATAAGACAACTAAATTGAATAATTAAGGGTCTTAAGGTACAGCTATGTGACAAAGTTCAGATTGAGCCAGGCCTTCAACCCAAGGCTTTTGGCCTCAAAGTAAATGTCATTGCATTAAGAAAGAAAGAAATGGTGATGAGAAGGAAAAGAAAGAAATCAGATTTAAGAATTATATCTATGAAAGAGTTGTAGGTGTGACTATTGGCATATTGAACTGACTGCAAGCAAAGACATGAAAGGCTTATTAATTTTGAAGGAAATTATATCGCCAAAACAACTATGAGTTAAGACTCAAAAGCCTTTGGGTGAGCATTAAAACATCTCATGGGCCACCAAACTCATATAGGCAAGAAGTAAGCAGCAAAAGCTCAGGAGCCCTCAACTCTCACTACAGATGTGGCCATGGCAGATAATGGACAAGCAAGAAACTCACAGATGGCAGAACCAGAAGCCACAGTGAACAATGGACAAGGAAGCGCCTCCTCGAGAACAGAATCAAATTCTAATCAAGGAACTTCTCTCACTGCCAGGACTTCAAAGTGGATGTCCAACGGGATTTCATCATTACCCTGGACCAGTGACTACTCTATATGTTGCAATTTTCTGTTTTCTGAATGGGTATTCATTATAGCTATCCTGCCACTGTCCCACCATTCATGTTGGTTGGATTGGGGGACACAGAAAACTTGCAACTAATTCATCTATCTAATAAATAATTGGCGATCTTTGTATATTAAACGATTACAGTAAAGCATGCAACCTTTTATAAACATATGTATTTATAAGTGTGTGTGTGTGTGTATATTACGGATTGCTCTAAAATATGTTTTATATTTAGCTTATTTTCCAACAGATATTCAACAATTTTACTTTGTAATGCTCTGTCTAAATGATGTGTAACGTCAGGAATTCCTAAGTCTTAAGATTCTATAATACTTTCTCAACATCCTTGGGGTAAAGCTTTATAATCAAAGTCTTCATAAAACTTCTTTGGGTCACCTTGCTTGTCTCTGCTTATATCCTCTTTACCTACAAGCAGTACTTAGCCAAGGGCTTCATGCTGCTGCTACCTCTGAATTATCTTTATTTCCAGGTCCCACATTTTAGTAAAAGAAAAGGGAGACCTGTAGCTAAGGAAATAACTCACTGTCTTAGTTTATTTTCCCCCAGCAACAGACCCTGAGACAAGGATTTGAGTCTCCACAGTTTATTTGGAAGGTGATCCCAGGAAACACTGCTTAGCAAATGCGAAAGTAAGATAAAGTAAGATATGGAAGGGAAGGAAGTCAATGAAAGGTGCTTTATCAAGCAAGTTGCCACTCGGTAACTTTAAGGCTACTAACTCTATGGCCACTGCTTTTTGGTCCTAGGAAACTGTAAGAGATCCTCTAGAATGCGCACCTCAATTTAGTCGCATCCACTGGGTGAGGGAACTCGTCTGGGTCTGTGATTGAGGACTCCTTGATAGCAGTGTTTCCCCAACATTCTCAGGCTGTTGCGTGTCCAGGCAGAGCAGGATCCACAGGCCAGAAAGCCCTCAAGCAAAGGGAAGCAGTCGCCAGCAGTTGGAAGTCAAACTGGGTTATACAGAACTGGTGAAGACAAAGGTGGTGGGAACCTCCTTAGGAAAAAGTTGTTCCATCTGAATTGTTTTGGAAGCTGAATATTGAGTCTATTCTGGACATGAAGTGTGACGCTAGTTCCCCAATATTTTGGTAGTAAGAAATTGCTCTTCTTTGTATCTGAATCTTGAAAGGCAAAGATGGCTGTGAACAAATCCTAGATGGAAGGTTAATGGATAATATTTCCTGAATACCACCCAGAATGCTGATGCGAAAAGAGTTTGGGGCATTTTAAGCTTAGCTGCTTCTAAGTATTCTTCCCCGGACAAATTCAGCAGTTAATAGAGTAAATGTTGAGCATTTAGCCTGAGTGAGAAGGCTTTGGGATTGTAAACCACCAAATTTGGGGTGTTTTTGGTCCCTGCAGCGTAACTGTAACAGATATCTTCCATTTGCCCCTCCAGATATACACTCCACCCTCCTCTGGTTCAGGGAGCCAGTCTGTAAAGGGTATATCAGTTAGCTCTCTTGCCCTCTGGCTTCTGCTTGAGTTCAACCATTAAAGAGACCTGGCAGGAGAGTAAAGGAAGGGACGAGAGGGGGAACAGAGTATTTACAGACCCCTAACTCCCTCTCTATGGGGTCACTTTGATCTGCCAGTCCCCCGATGAAGATCATGGTTCCCCTCAAGATGGCCCCTTCACAAGACTGTCTCTCCTTCCAGGTCATTCACCCCTTCAGGCCTACGGGTAGAAACAGGCCCTGTGTTACCAGTCTTGGTGTACCTCTCCTTGATGGTTTTCCTATATCCCACCTACATCTTTGTAATTAGTCCCTTTATTCAATACTCCTTAAATTATTCTATTGGAATGAGCCACCTACTTCCTGTTGGGACGCTGACTGATACGTTATTCTAGCCTACACTGTCTGTTTAGTTTTGCTATCGCTAAAATGTTGCATTGTTATTGTAGCGTTCTTCCTGAACCACTGTGGTTTCCACTCCATTCAACCTTGCCAAAGCAGGAAAGAGGCTGGGAGATGTAAATTCCGCTATCATCTCAACATTATTAACACAATAGAACTCTTTCCCCCAGACAATAATGCCTTTATGTCTAAGAAAGCAATAACACAACCAAGTGACAAATCTGGTGCTCCACTGTGCAACCCCAGCCTATTTTAAAAATGCAGTACTGATTTTTTAGTACTTTACGGGAATTTTCTAAAGCAAGATCTTTGGTATTATTTCTTTTCCTTCATATTACCTTCCTTAACTCTACCCAAGGATGAGGTTATTTTTGCTTAATGTGTTGAAAGAACAACCTCTATAAAAACAATATTTATGAGAATTTGCTGGTAACTCCAAATACTGGATCTTGTTAAGGGATAAGGACTGACCTGCTTCTAGTATGTTAATGAAGCAATTCCTTCGGTCAAGCTGAGAGCTGAAAAGACTATTTACCTCCTTGGAACCAGGGAAAACTTGTTTAATCCCACACTTAAGTGTTCGATGACATCAACTAAGGAAAATTATGAAAGGGTCTCAAATACATACATTAAAATTTCAAAAAGAGAGAAACTGGTAAATTACAGGTAATCATCTATGGAATAAATTCAAAAGCATGAGCCTGTATTTAAAATTATTATGAATGAAAGTAATTTTGCCATTACAGGTAATTTATCTTTTATGTATATTTGACTTACCAAATCATCTTATAGAATTCCGGTCTAAGTTTGTTAGAGACAAATAGACATTTCCTCCCACTGAAAATTACTGCTTCCTCTCTCCCTCCTGGGTATTGCTTCTTTATCCTTGAATCCTAATATTTATATAGCGTTTCACAGTTCAAAATCATTAATCATTTACTATCCTTTGAGAATCTGATGTAAATAATGAAGACTCGCCCTAGACTTCTGTACCTGGGCCCTTACAGATTCTACTGCGCTCAATTTGGGAGGGTTCATTGATATCCTAAAATCCAGCCAAGGGTGAATAACTGCTGTAATCTATAGGTTCATCCTCATAACACCTCTATGAGGGAGGTGTTGTTATTCCCATTTTTCATTTGAAAACATTAAACCACAAAGAAGATAAATGACTTGTCCAAGTCAGGCAACGGAATTTGGTGTTAAACTCAGCCTTTTGGCACTATGTCCAATGCTTTACCATCTGCCCCATGACTGTCTCCTACTTTTGTTAATGTGGAACACCACTATGTTGCACAATAAAGTATTTTAGGTAGTTAAAGTAGAGTCAAAATTTGTTGAATGAGAGTCCCAGGATATGTTAAGTTTTCTGAATCAATTGGAGGCTAAAAATCCCATCTGATCTTCCAATCATAGCTCCATTTTGTTTTTAGATTCAGTTGAATCTCTGATCTATAAAATTCATTCAGAAGCATTGCCAGTTTATCCCATGGTGTTCTACAAAATTAGAAGAAGGTATCTATGTCCAAAACATAGACATGGCTCAGCTTTTTCTTCCCTCTGTTTCCCTCTCAACATTCACGCCTAGTCCACCATCTTGGACTCTGGATACACTGCCTTGACCTGTTGATATCCAAGTCTTGGTGTGAGGAAGAGAATGACAAGGACACTTAGCTACTCGTAAGAAGACCTGGTTCTAATCCGTTTTATCACTTAGTAGTGAATTGCCTTAAGTAAATTACTTATACTCTCTGAGTAACAATTTCCTCACCTGAAAAGAGGATGATATGGTCCCCATCTATGTCATGGGGTTGTAGAAAGTATCCAACAAGATAATATTGCTTGGGAATGTGCTTCAGAAATTTTTAATGCACCGTACACATTTAGGTTCCTGTTATTAGAGTCGCAAAGATGTCTCCATTGGCAACACTAGCATTAAATTTTTTAAAAGTAAGGACAATGAGATTATCCACTAAAATACTCACTGCAGATGTCCAGCTGTCACTATTATCTCCTACATGTTGGTGCTCCTTTATTATATGATACTGACCACATTGGGATGACTCATCTGGTCAACTTCGTAGAAGAGCTGATGTCCTGGTTCCTACATTTAACATAAGCCAACAGATGAGTCACTTAATAAACACAGCGACCTTGCATGGTGCGGTTATTTACCTACTGAAACTCTGTGGTGGATTTATTGCCCCGTATTAAATTGCCACTTCATTATAAATAGCAACAACGTAATGGTCTTTAAAAAGTAACCTTCAGTAACCTTTTTAAAAAAGAGGGGTCAGTTGTTTATAAGCAGTGTATGTGGGATTTTTAAAGATACTGTTGTATAATTGGTTTGGTAGATTTTTCAGAACTTTTTTTTAATGCAGTAAGGCTTATTTTTACCTACTTCCTTGCATACTAATGTTTGAGTGCAAAATGTTGCAGTGTATCTTCCAACACGTGGATCAAGCCCTTCAGGAAATGAAGCCAAGAGAATTATACCATTCGATTACAAAACGTGCAAGGCAAATATAAACTACGAATACAAACCAAATAGAGGCAGAAAAGATCCATCAGCCACTGTTCTCTAGGATTATAAAATCCAGCTGGGGAAACTGGCTCAGAAAAAAAGCATACAAAATAATGAAATTCCTAGTACTTTATAAATCTTTTTAAAGAAGAAATTAAGCTCAAATGCAATTCTTCACACAGGCCAGTTTTATGATGATTTGACACCTAACCTATGACTCTAAAACAAACTGTAATTTCCATGGCCTTTTTAAATACTTCAAGTTCAAGTTTTCTTAGGATGCAAATCTGTAGCAATTAAAATGTTTATGAATAAAACAACTGAGGGTACAAATCTCAGGCCTCCAACATGTACAGAAAAACTTTTACTTTATCTTTTCTTTAACAAATAATTTCTCTCTCAAGTCTTCATTCAATCTAGTGGTCAGATTCAGGGTTAATCAGTCAGTACAGTATTTTCTCAGTCTGGTCTGAAGATTTTCTGTACTCATTCATTATCCCAGGGGTGGCGTCTTAGTTTCCGGGGGTCTACTTAGTGCCACAGCGTCAGTGGGAATGGAAGGATGTCTGATTGTCAAGCGTTACCTTCTCTTGCCCTGGTCAGATCATGTGACATTTACATTTTACCTTGTTTCTGACCATTGGCATCTGACCATATCACAATATGTCCGTTTCCACCAGGTCTTAGATCATTGCTCCAAGCAAGTCACTTTGCATCCTCAAAGTCTCTGCTAAGAGGCTTCTCGAGGTCTACCAGCTCTCTCTCCTCTATGTGGAGAGGAGGAACATTATGTAGAATGTAATACGTTGGTAAATAGAATTTAGAAAAGACTTCTACCCTAAAGTGCTTGCAATACAAAGAGAGAACTAACTTAATATTTTTCTATGTTCTTCTCATAGTGACCACACCAAGCTTTACCCACTTGAGTACAGGCTTTGGATTCAGACGGTCTGGGTCAAACCCAAGCTCCACCACTTGGAGAAGTTTTTATTTTTGCTTCAGATACCTCATCTATACAACACTTCCAAGAGTATCTCCCTCACAGGGTTGTTGCAGAGATTAAAGGAGAAAACAGATGTAAAAATAATTAGAACACAGTCTGGAGTATAATAATCTCTAAACAAATGATATTCGTTAACATCATCTTTATTATATCTCCTCTTCTCCATTCCCTCCTTCAGCTTCTCCCACTCATAGAAATGTGTCTGTGTTTATGACTCCAGTGAAATGACAGGAGGGCTAATGTTGAGTTAAATAAGAATGGAACACCATGCTGGTCAGGAGAAGACACTTTTACAAGACCCCACATGTTCTCAACCTTGTCAAGTGTGCCTACAAGTGTGCAGCATTCTTTATTGCTCTGCAAAAATTTTCCCCAAATGCCTAAAAGGTATCCTTTTAATACAAACACAGAGAGCTAATATTTGGATCCATCTATTAATACCTATTTAATTTCATAACCACAAGACAGGATTGGGTTTTTTAAATAAGGAAAGGAGATCAGTACGAATTCTGTCAGCTTTCATCTGTTTCCTTTCCTGAAAATATCCCATTTTAAATCCAAACAAGCAATTCTTCCAAAGTATTACAGCAAAAAAGCTCCAAAGATTAGATCAACCCAGAATCACCTCATGGGTAGCTAGCCCAGGAAGTTAATTACAGGATTCTTTGTTGTTCTTTTTTATTGTGGGTAAGAGTTCTTGATGCAATATTTTGGGTTAATTGAAGATTTTCTTTAAAACTATGCAAGACACCCAGCAAAGAGTGCATTTATGTAGGTAATAGAGATGGCTGTAATATATCATTAAGGCACTCCAAGGCATGCTTTATTGGTTCATTAATACAGTGCATGCCTTAGGTGTATTCAACCACTCGGGGCCTATATTAATGGACCAATAAAATGTACCCGGGAGTGCCTTAATGCTACCCTAATATAGCTAAGTTTAAATTAATTTTATCAAGCTTATCTTTTTAAAAATCATTTTTCCCTACTTGGGAAGATAGATTCCCTTACAGAGGGAAAAAGTTCATGGTGACAGAATAAGAAGAAGCAGGATAATAAAAGCTTTTTGTTTCATCAATTTTCTAAAATGCTTCATCCTTTAGGATGGGTTTATTTCTAATCTTCTGCATTCTACTTCCAGTGTCTTCCCATACCTTCCGTGGAAATCAATAATCTTGTGGCTAGAAGCAGGAAAATAAAAACTATTTCTTTTTGGAAGTAACAGATCAATGTACCGGCAAATGTCATGCCTACCTATAAAACCTGTATCACCTTTTAACATTCCACCTGGTCGGAACAAATGCTTACCTTGCTTTAAGGACAAGTTCTTTCATATATCTCCTGTGACCTTGTGTAATCAAAGAATCATGCTTCCCAGGAAAAGGAAAATGTTTTCCTAATCATCTACATTATATTCTCTTTTAACTTTGGACCATTAAAGAATCTTCTCAATAACAGAAGTTTGAGAAAGAGAGAGAAAAGTGTTTGATCCAGCTCCAACTGAATTAAAATCTTGGTCTTACCATCTACTTGTTCTATCATATTGGTCTGAAAGCTTCCAGTTCCTCCTTAGTGAAATGGAAATTATGTCTATCTCGTAGGAATGGCATGAATGCCAAATGAGATAATTCATGCAAAACACTTGGTATAATGCCTGACACAGGAACCACTAGATATGTAGTACTTTTTGTTATCAACCTCTGAAATGCTACCGAAGACATCAAGATTAATGGCAACAGTTGAATAGAAGGAACTTACCCAAGATAACCTGACAAATTGAGTATCTAGAGTGTGAAAAGCAGCTCTGTCTCCTCATGCCTTGCTTTTTTTTTTCTTTTACCACTGAAGTTCGTGATCTTTAAAGGATACCTAAGAAACAGACAGAGTATAGTCTGGGACTTTCTTTATCTTGACAGTTTAATTTTTCTAAAGAGTGTAGTCATCTGGGGATGTTCATCATTGCCACCATAAATGTCATAAATAAGTCCTACTATGTGGGAAAACACTGTCCTTGAATCTGTGGTAGTTGGTGAATAGAAAGTTAGTCTCTGCCTTCAAAAGGGTTATCTTTTTAAAAATTTGTTTTAATTGAGGTATAACTGACATATAGCATTAAGGAGTTATCTTTTCATTGGAAAAACCAGATATGTGAAAGAGTACCAATAACAATACAAGATAGGCTGTAAGTGTTACATGAGTTTTAATTCAATTTTGAATGTACTGGAAGAAAGCTCTATGGACAAGATTGATCAGAAGAGGAGTCAACCAAGTGGTAGGATCTACATAAGACTGTTTGCTTAGTGAAGAAGGAAGTAACTATTAAAACTGACCATGATGAATCCAGAGGGGAGAAGTAGAAACTCTCCACATTGGGGAACGGAATCAGCATTTGGAGGAGAAGGCCCTTGGAGGGTATTAGCAGGAGATGCAATTGGGCCAGACTGTGGAGAACTCCACCTTTCAGGTGATAGAAATCCAATACAGGGATTTTGATCAGGGAAATGACTTGAAATAGAAGCATTATTTTTAAATATGTTAATTACTGTGATGTCCAGGCACTGGAGTAGAAAGAAATGGTATCAGAGAGATCAGTTCGGAGAATATTACCATATTCCACGAATAAAAAGAACCAAAAGGAAAACATAAAAGTAATCGTGAATGAAAATCCAACAAGAATTGATAAATATTTGATTGTAATATGCAAAGAAGAGGAAAGAGTGAAAAAATAACTGAAAGGCTAAAGAAATGGGTGGATTAGATAGCTATTTTCCCCATCTGATTTGCTTAATATAGAAAAAAGTTTTCCAAGGTCTCATTCTTTGACCCTCATGTGTTCCTGAGTAAGAATCAAACAAGTTGACGCTGTGTAAAGCCATCATGATTATTAGAAAATACAGTTTAAAAGTACATATCCCAACAAAGGTGGGTCAGTTAAGTGTATTAATTTTATGTATGAAGAAAAACACTTTGTCAATTATCATAGCACCAAATATGGCAAAACTTTGAAAGCCTTGTTGAAATGTTTCCCAGAGTCATGCCATGCTCCACGCATTTCCTTCATTTTGCCAAAATGGTTTCCTTCATCTCACTCTGTCTTCTCTTTTCCACCTACCCAAATAATATTTACTCTTCAAGGCCTATTTTCTTCTAGAAACTTTCGCTAACTACTCACTAAGCACCCCCCCCCCCCACCTTGAACTCCTGGAGCCCTTTCTGAATTAGAAACTTAGCTTAGGAATTAATTACATATGTCGGGAACATACAAGTCCATGTGCTTGTAAGAGAAAGGGGCAAGAGTGGGGAATAGATCTACCCACATTTCACAAAATTTACTATGTCTACTCTCATTTCTCCAAAAAGAGAAAATCTAAACACATTTAGAAAATGATTACATCATTGCAATGAGTATAACTACTCTCAGGGCGTTTGCATTGTAAAATACTGTATCCCCATTTATGAATTCAAGTAAAATATTAATTCATTGGCTCAGAGTTAGATCTCATAACCAACAATTACAAGATAAGAGAGCAATGGAGATAAGAAGGATATCTTTAAAAAAAAATTTTGACCCAAATTGCACACAAGGAAATTACCGTAAATATATGATAATTTATTGAGAAATTTAAACAATTGTCAAATAGTTTAAGAAAATGTTTACTTTATTTGTTCAAATACCTGCCCAAACTCATGGATGATATGGCCAGGACTGTCTCGGCAATGGTTCCCAGGGTTGTGCCTTCCAAACAGCCATAGTGGGGTGAAATGGGGCATGGGGTGAGGAAGGTCTGCCCATTTGAAGTTATACAGAGTAAGAAAATCCAAAAAGTCAAGCAGAGCCAAGATCCATTAAGGAAAGCAATGAGTAAAAGCTAGAGAGAACAAAATTTGGATGCGGAAGCCAAAGAGCCAGAGGCTGATCCAAGCTGGGATATATTGCCAAGAGTCAAAGCTGGAATTAATGAGAAATCCAGTGATAGCATATCAGTCCTAGTGCTGAAAATTTTAAGCAATTGCTTAAAAATAGCTTGGAGCATCTGAGGTTAGACTTAATCATACTGAGTAAAAGATATTTTTCTAATTTATCTCAACACTTTTTAAAATCTGTTTTTGCATTTATTTCTGTTATCTCTTGTATTTTTACACACAGCTTCAAAGATGGCTAATTGTTCATTTCGATAATTTGCCCTAAATAGAAATTTTTGATATTTAGAGTTTCTACATATATCTTAGTCTATAAGTTAACTTTTTTCACTACCCATACAAATGTAAAAAACTACATATCACCTACACACTTTGAAGCTTACAACATATTTTAGTGATCATTGCACCATGATATCACAAGGGGGATGTGTAGCTCTTAATTAAAAATAACCAGATAGGAAGACAGGAACTTTATGGATTTCCATGCACGTGGCTTAAACGTAGTTATGAAACAAAAATATTCAAGTAGATTCCATTTTTGCAAGTAATTATTTGAGAGTATATCACAGAACCTGTAAATTTCCTCCAATCATCTCCATAACTTAGGCTCAAAAAGTTTATTTAACACAGATGGTCTTTTACATTACCGTGGAAATAATTGCTCCACTCTTTTGAAAGGCGATTTGGCAACTCATATTAAAAGTTTGTAAATGCCCTTATCCTTTGACAGAGCAATCCTGTTGTGTGTTTGTGAATTTTTCCTTAAGAAACAGGCATGGATGTGTGCAAATATCTATCTGCAAGGATGTTCATCATATCATTGTTAATAATAGCTAAAGCAATAAAAAAATCCAAAGGTATAAAATAGGAGTTTGGTTAAGTATACTGTGAAAAACACATATAATGAAACAAATTAGCCACGAAAAAATTGTGTTGTGGAAGAACATTTGATATAGAATGATAAACTACAAAGTACGTGAGAAAAAGTGAGTTACAAACAGTATATAATGTCTGATCCTCTAAAAAATACTGGAAGAGAAAGAGCAAGAGAGAACAAGTTAACTCAAAATATTAATGGTCTTTATCTCTAGTTGTTTTCAGAATATAGTTCAAGTTCCTTAACACGATCTAAAAGATCCTATGTGATGTGGTTCCTCCCTACTGTTCCAGCTTCCTCTTTTCCACTTCTTTTTCACTCACTACTCTCAGTCACTTGGGTCTCTGTTCC